>NC_037676.1:101865489-102154066 GCF_003255815.1 Theropithecus gelada
AAAGCTAGCAGAAGGCAAGAAATAACTAAGATCAGAGCAGAACTGAAGGAGATAGAGACACAAAAAACCCTCCAAAAAATCAATGAATCCAGGAGTTGGTTTTTTGAAAAGATCAACAAAATTGACAGACCACTAGCAAGACTAATAAAGAAGAAAAGAGAGAAGAATCAAATCGACGCAATTAAAAATGATAAAGGGGATATCACCACCGACCCCACAGAAATACAAACTACCATCAGAGAATACTATAAACACCTCTACGCAAATAAACTGGAAAATCTAGAAGAAATGGATAATTTCCTGGACACTTACACTCTTCCAAGACTAAACCAGGAAGAAGTTGAATCCCTGAATAGACCAATAGCAGGCTCTGAAATCGAGGCAACAATTAATAGCCTACCAACCAAAAAAAGTCCAGGACCAGATGGATTCACAGCTGAATTCTACCAGAGGTACAAGGAGGAGTTGGTACCATTCCTTCTGAAACTATTCCAATCAATAGAAAAAGAGGGAATCCTCCCTAACTCATTTTATGAGGCCAACATCATCCTGATACCAAAGCCTGGCAGAGACACAACAAAAAAAGAGAATTTTAGACCAATATCCCTGATGAACATCGATGCAAAAATCCTCAATAAAATACTGGCAAACCGGATTCAGCAACACATCAAAAAGCTTATCCACCATGATCAAGTGGGCTTCATCCCTGGGATGCAAGGCTGGTTCAACATTCGCAAATCAATAAACATAATCCAGCATATAAACAGAACCAAAGACAAGAACCACATGATTATTTCAATAGATGCAGAAAAGGCTTTTGACAAAATTCAACAGCCCTTCATGCTAAAAACGCTCAATAAATTCGGTATTGATGGAACGTACCTCAAAATAATAAGAGCTATTTATGACAAACCCACAGCCAATATCATACTGAATGGGCAAAAACTGGAAAAATTCCCTTTGAAAACTGGCACAAGACAGGGTTGCCCTCTCTCACCACTCCTATTCAACATAGTGTTGGAAGTTCTGGCTAGGGCAATCAGGCAAGAGAAAGAAATCAAGGGTATTCAGTTAGGAAAAGAAGAAGTCAAATTGTCCCTCTTTGCAGATGACATGATTGTATATTTAGAAAACCCCATTGTCTCAGCCCAAAATCTCCTTAAGCTGATAAGCAACTTCAGCAAAGTCTCAGGATACAAAATTAATGTGCAAAAATCACAAGCATTCTTATACACTAGTAACAGACAAACAGAGAGCCAAATCATGAATGAACTTCCATTCACAATTGCTTCAAAGAGAATAAAATACCTAGGAATCCAACTTACAAGGGATGTAAAGGACCTCTTCAAGGAGAACTACAAACCACTGCTCAGTGAAATAAAAGAGGACACAAACAAATGGAAGAACATACCATGCTCATGGATAGGAAGAATCAATATCGTGAAAATGGCCATACTGCCCAAGGTAATTTATAGATTCAATGCCATCCCCATCAAGCTACCAATGAGTTTCTTCACAGAATTGGAAAAAACTGCTTTAAAGTTCATATGGAACCAAAAAAGAGCCCGCATCTCCAAGACAATCCTAAGTCAAAAGAACAAAGCTGGAGGCATCACGCTACCTGACTTCAAACTATACTACAAGGCTACAGTAACCAAAACAGCATGGTACTGGTACCAAAACAGAGATATAGACCAATGGAACAGAACAGAGTCCTCAGAAATAATACCACACATCTACAGCCATCTGATCTTTGACAAACCTGAGAGAAACAAGAAATGGGGAAAGGATTCCCTATTTAATAAATGGTGCTGGGAAAATTGGCTAGCCATAAGTAGAAAGCTGAAACTGGATCCTTTCCTTACTCCTTATACGAAAATTAATTCAAGATGGATTAGAGACTTAAATGTTAGACCTAATACCATAAAAATCCTAGAGGAAAATCTAGGTAGTACCATTCAGGACATAGGCATGGGCAAAGACTTCATGTCTAAAACACCAAAAGCAACGGCAGCAAAAGCCAAAATTGACAAATGGGATCTCATTAAACTAAAGAGCTTCTGCACAGCAAAAGAAACTACCATCAGAGTGAACAGGCAACCTACAGAATGGGAGAAAATTTTTGCAATCTACTCATCTGACAAAGGGCTAATATCCAGAACCTACAAAGAACTCCAACAAATTTACAAGAAAAAAACAAACAACCCCATCAAAAAGTGGGCAAAGGATATGAATAGACATTTCTCAAAAGAAGACATTCATACAGCCAACAGACACATGAAAAAATGCTCATCATCACTGGCCATCAGAGAAATGCAAATCAAAACCACAATGAGATACCATCTCACACCAGTTAGAATGGCGATCATTAAAAAGTCAGGAAACAACAGGTGCTGGAGAGGATGTGGAGAAATAGGAACACTTTTACACTGTTGGTGGGATTGTAAACTAGTTCAACCATTATGGAAAACAGTATGGCGATTCCTCAAGGATCTAGAACTAGATGTACCATATGACCCAGCCATCCCATTACTGGGTATATACCCAAAGGATTATAAATTATGCTGCTATAAAGACACATGCACACGTATGTTTATTGCAGCACTATTCACAATAGCAAAGACTTGGAATCAACCCAAATGTCCATCAGTGACAGATTGGATTAAGAAAATGTGGCATATATACACCATGGAATACTATGCAGCCATAAAAAAGGATGAGTTTGTGTCCTTTGTAGGGACATGGATGCAGCTGGAATCCATCATTCTTAGCAAACTATCACAAGAACAGAAAACCAAACACCGCATGTTCTCACTCATAGGTGGGAACTGAACAATGAGATCACTTGGACTCGGGAAGGGGAACATCACACACCGGGGCCTATCATGGGGAGGGGGGCGGGGGGAGGGATTGCATTGGGAGTTATACCTGATGTAAATGACGAGTTGATGGGTGCAGCACACCAACAAGGCACAAGTATACATATGTAACAAACCTGCACGTTATGCACATGTACCCTACAACTTACAGTATAATAATAATAAATAAATTAAAAAAAAAAAAAAAGAAAAAGGTCCCAAATTCAGACACACTTAAGTTTTATCTGGCTCTCAGACTTTGTGCTTCCCACCCTACCTTACTGCCTTTCTATTTTACTTTAAAACCTTCATGAAAATTTTTATCTATTTACTTCCTTTGATTTAGCTTTACAGATTATTTTATTCATTTACTTAGCAGTGGACCCAGTAGGATCAACGTTGTATGTTCCAACTCTATATGGGGCAGTAAACCTCACTGTTATTCTACATCAGAAACCTTGTCATTTCTCAACACTACATTTGGGTTATATAAAGAATGAAGAGCAAGGGTTGAGGGAGTGAAATAGATTAAGAAGGCTCCATTACCTTTCCTAACAAGAAATCAAAGTTCAGAGGAAAGTAGATGATTAGCAAGGGAAAGCGTTTTGAGTAAAAAAAACAAAAAAACAAAAAACCTCGTATTTGTGTTGTAGTTTTGTCCCATACTAGTTTTGTAACTTTAGCTATCTTTCAAACTCTGAATTATTTTTTCATTGGTAAAAATGGACATAAAATAGAACCTCAGAGCATCTCAGGGATTGAAATCATGTATGTGAAAGTACTTAGAAAAAGAGTAACGTGCCAGGAATTACGTAAGAAGTCATTGTAGTGCAGATTACTCTAAGTGATAAGTTTTGGATATGTTTTCAAGTCATAATATGAGCTAACTTTCTGAAACCTTTTTCATAGTTGTGCCCCAGTTTATTCATCAGTAATCCACAGTGAAAAAAATGGTATTGACAATATGTTAGTGAACAAAATAAATATAGAATGGTTATTTTATCTGTTTTCTTGTTTTTGTTTTTGTTTTTTTCACTACCTTTACAGGAGAGCCTTGAACTTAGGAATTCTTCGAGATCCTGGATCAGAAATCGAAGACAGACAATACCAAATAGACCTGCAGTCTATCAATATTGGTACTGCACAATGGGATCAACTAAAACCAGAGAAGGAAAGTGTCTCAGGAGGGGTGCTAACAGAGACTGAAAGGAATTCTCAAAATCCAGCCCTTGAGTGGAATATGGCCAGCAGGTAGGACATGATTGAGAAATTTTCTACTCTTTCTAATACTTCATTGCCAGAACAGTTGGTGATATAATCTTTAGCATGTCCAACCAACCTAAGTATTTTGGTATTGCTTCTGCTTTTCATTACAAACATAAAAATATTTTGTAATTGTAGCTGATGATTTTGCATGGAAACCTGCTGGTCCTACCAGTGTCACACTGAAATTATTACAAATTTAGGATTATGTTAGCATAAAAAAAAAGCTTACTATTTGTTGAAAGAATCTACTTCAGGCTAAAGGATACACATTTTCTCTTAAAATCTGTTGTATTTGGGGTCAATTGTTTGGTTGAAGTTTAGCCTCTCCTTTTTGCTTATAATAACAAGAAAAAATTAATGAATACTCTGCAAAGTTATGTTTAAGTTAGAGTGTGGGGGAAAAACAAGAGTTTCTGACTCTAGGGTTTTTTCCATCTACTTTAAATAAAAGTAACTATGTTCATAGATAATTTTTTAAATTTATTTTTATTTCAACAGTTTTTGGGGTACAGGTAGTTTTGGGGTACATGGATAAGTTATTTGGGGGTGATTTCTGGGATTTTGGTACACCCATCACCTGATTAGTATACACTGAGCCCAATATGTAGTCTTTTATCCCTCACTCCGCTTCCTCACCACCCCCACCCCCAAATCCCCAAAGTCCATTATATCATTCTTATGACTTTGCATTCTCATAGCTTAGCTCCTACTTATAAGTGAGAATATATGATACTTGGTTTTCCATTCCTGAGTTACCTCTCTTAGAATAATGGCCACCAGTTCCATCCAAGTTCCTGCAAAAGACATTATTTCATTCCTTTTTATGGCTGAGTAGTAGACCATGGTGTATATATACCACATTTTCTTTATCCACTCATTGGTTGATGGGCACTTAGATAGTTTACATCTCTTTGCAGTTGCAAATTGTGCTGCTATAAACATGTGTGTGCATGTGTCTTTTTCATATAATGACTTCTTGTCCTTTGGTTTTCTGTTCTTGCGATAGTTTGCTGAGAATGATGGTTTCCAGCTTCTTCCATGTCCCTACAAAGGACATGAACATCCTTTTTTATGGCTGCATAGTATTCCATGGTGTATATGTGCTACATTTTCTTAATCCAGTCTGTCATTGATGGACATTTGGGTTGGTTCCAAGTCTTTGCAATTGTGGATAGTGCTGCAATAAACATACGAGGGCATGTGTCTTTATAGCAGCATGATTTATAATCCTTTGGGTATGTACCCAGTAATGGGATTGGTGGGTCAAATGGTATTTCTAGTTCTAGATCCTTGAGGAATCGCCACACTGTCTTCCACAATGGTTGAACTAGTTTACACTCCCACCCATAGTGTAAAAGTGTTCCTATTTCTCCACATCCTCTCCAGCACCTGTTGTTTCCTGACTTTTTAATGATTGCCATTCTAACTGGTATGAGATGGTATCTTATTGTGGTTTTGATTTGCATTTCTCTGATGGTCAGTGATGATGAGCATTTTTTCATGTGTCTGTTGGCTGCATAAATGTCTTCTTTTGAGAAGCGTCTGTTCATATCCTTTGCCCACTTTTTGATAGAGTTATTTGATTTTTTTCTTGTAAATTTGTTTCTGTTCTTTGTACATCTGGATATTAGCCCTTTGTCAGATGGGTAGATTGCAAAAATTTTCTTCCATTCTGTAGGTTGCCTGTTCACTCTGATGGTAGTTTCTTTTGCTGTGCAGAAGCTCTTTAGTTTAATTAGATCCCATTTGTCAATGTTGGCTTGTTTTGCCATTGCTTTTGGTGTTTTAGACATGAAGTCCTTGCCCATGCCTATGTCCTGAATGATATTGCCTAGGTTTTCTTCTAGGGATTTTATGGTTTTAGGTCTAACATTTAAGTCTTTAATCCATCTTGAAATAATTTTTGTATAAGGTGTAAGGAAGGGATCCAGTTTCAGCTTTCTACATGTGGCTAGGCAGTTTTCCCAACACCATTTATTAAATAGGGAATCCTTTCTCCGTTTCTTGTTTTTGTCATGTTTGTCAAAGATCAGATGGTTGTAGATGTGTAGTGTTATTTCTGAGGGCTCTGTTCTGTTCCATTGGTCTATCTCTCTGTTTTGGTACCAATAGCATGCTGTTTTGGTTACTGTAGCCTTGTAGTATAGTTTGAAGTCAGGTAGCATGATGCCTCCAGCTTTGTTCTTTTTGCTTAGGATTGTCTTGGCAATGTGGGCTCTCTTTTGGTTCCATATGAACTTTAAAGTAGTTTTTTCCAATTCTGTGAAGAAAGTCATTGGTAACTTGATGGGGATGGCACTGAATCTATAAATTACATTGGGCAGTATGGCCATTTTCACAATAGTGATTCTTCCTATCCATGAGCATGGAATGTTCTTTCATTTGTTCGTGTCCTCTTTTATTCCATTGAACAGTGGTTTGTAATTCTCTTTGAAGACGTCCTTCACATCCCTTCTAAGTTGGATTCCTAAGTATTTTATTCTCTTTGTAGCAATTGTGAATGGGAATTAACTCATGATTTGGCTCTCTGTTATTGGTGTATAGGAATGCTTTTGATTTTTGCACATTGATTTTGTATCCTGAGACTTTTGCTGAAGTTGCTTATCAGCTTAAGGAGATTTTGGGCTGAGATGGTGGGGTTTTCTAAATATGCAATCATGGTAGACATGTTTTCTAGGAAGCCTTCCCTGAGCCTGTCACAAGACCAAGTTAAGTCACATTTGTGTGTGCTCTTACCACATCACTTAACATATTTTATTCTAATTACTTATATAACTACCTCTGGGTCCGGAGGACAGAGATCATCACCATCATGTTCATTGATTTATCCCTAGAACATAGCACTGCCATGTATAAAATGTATTATTGTAGTCCTTCACTGACAAGTGATTGAATGTGCCCCTGAGAAGGGGTGTAAATTTGGGTGAAGAAGCACACACAGCCAGCCAAGGTAAATTTCAAGAGAGGAATGTAATTATGGAATCATCAGCAGGCGACTTGCATGGCAGGTGGGAAGTGAATATTTTCATCATAAAGGAGGATCTTCTTGGCACACCACAGCATCAACTACACTAATCATAAACTCCAAATATCACATGATAGTAGCCAGCTTCAAGTCTTTCTATTCCTTATCTTTACACAGTTTTCAGATTTAGGGGGTACGAGCTTATAAAAGTCACAGGTTATTGTGTCTTAAAAATCACAAATTCTGTCATAACAAAGAACATGAGCCTTATTTTCCTAGGAAATTTTATGGCCACCTAACCTTAGTTGTATCTCTCCTATTTGTTCTTTAATTTATTTAACTTATGGTTTGTGTATATGTTTTAATAATTTTTGGAGATAAATTCACATAACATAAAATTAACCATTTAAGGTGAACATTTAGTGGCATTTAGTACATTTACAATATTGAGCAACTAACACCTCTGTCTAGTTCCAAAACATTTTCTTCACCCCAAAGTAAAACCCCTTGCCTCGTAGGCACTTTGTCTCTATCCTTCTCCCTCCTTCCAGCCCCTAGCAACCACCAATTTGACTCAATTCACCAGTCTGCATTTATCCTGTCTGTATGAATTTATGTATTCTGGATATTTTATATAAATAGAATCATATGATATGTGACCTTTTATATCTGGCCTCTTTCACTTAACATACTGTTTTGTATATTCATCCAAATTGTAGCATATATCAGTACTTCATTCTCTTTATAGCCAAATAATATTCCACCGTGTGTATATAAGTGATCACTGATTTATAATGGGTCAACTTAAGATTTGTCAACTTTATGATGATGCAAAAATAATAGTGCAATCAGTAGAAACTGTACTTTGCGTACCTGTACAGCCATTCTGGTTTTCACTTTCAGTACGGTATTCAATAATTACATGAGATATTCAGTGTTTTAGTATAAGCTAGGCTTTGTGTTAGATGATTTTGCCCAACTGAGGCCAATGTAAGTGTTCTGAGCACATTTAAGATAGGCTAGGCTAAGCTATGATGTTTGATTGGTTAAGTGTATTAAATACATTCTCAACCTAGGATACATTCAACTTACAATGAGTTTATCAGGATATAACCCCAGTATGAGTTGAGGATCATCTGTACACTACAATTTGTCTATCCATTGATGGACATTTGAGCTTTCTGCTTTTTGGCTACTATGTATAATGTTGCTATGGATATTGCTGTACAAGTATCTGTTTGAGTACCTGTTTTCACATATTTGGGTATACACCTAGTAGTAGAATTACAGGGTTATATGGCAATTTTATGTTTAACTTGTTGAGAAACTGCCAAATTCTTTCAAACATAAAATGGCTGTACCATTTTATATTCCCACCAGCAATGTTTGAGGGTTCGTTTCTCCACATTCTTTCTAATACTTACTTTTCTTTGTTTTTTTATTTGTTTGGTAAGCTAACACATCATTCTACTGGGTGTGAAGTGGTACATCCTTGTGGTTTTCACTTACATCTCTGTAATGATTAATGACCTGAAGTAGCTTTTTGTGTGCTTGTTGTCTGTGTATTTCTTTGGAGAAAAGCTTGTCTTTTGCCACCCCCACCCCATGCTTTTTTGAGACAGAGACTTGTTCTGTCACCCAGGTTAGAGTGCAGTGGCATGATCTCAGCTCATCGTAACCTCTGCCTCTTGGATTCAATCGATTCTCCTGCCTCAGCCTCCCAAGTACCTGGGATGACATGCACCTGCCACTGTGCCCTGCTAATTATTGTATTTTTAGTAGAGGTGGGTTTCATCAGGTTGGCTAGGCTGGCCTCAAACTTCTAACCTCAAGTGATCCAGCAGCCTTGGCCTCCCAGCATCCTGGGATTACCAGTGTGAGCCACCGCACACGGCCTTTTGGCTATTTTTTAATCGAGTTCCTTGACTTCTTGTTGATGAGTTATAAGAGTTCTTCATTTATTCTAGATGCTGTACCCTTATTGGATATATGATTTAGAAAATATTTTTTTATAATGGAAATTTTTTGTTGATGGTATTATGTCCAGAATTGGTGAGTTCCTGGTCTCACTGACTTAAAGAATGAAGCCGCGGACCCTCATGGTGAGTGTTACAGTTCTTAAAGATGGTATGTCCGCAGTTTGTTCCTTCTTCCCAGTGGGTTCATGGTCTTGCTGGCTTCAGGAGTGAAGCTGCAGATCTTCGCCGTCTTACAGCTTTTAAAGGCAGCGTGTCTGGAGTTTTTCATTCTTCCCAGTGGCTTCGTGGTCTCACTGGCTTCAGGAATTAAGCTGCAGACCCTCGCGGTGTTACAGCTCATAAAGGCAGTGTGGACCCAGTGAGCAGGAGCAAGATTTATTGCAAAGAGCGAAAGAACAAAGCTTCCACGCTGTAGAACTGGACCCAAGCATGTTGCTGCTGGCTGGCTCCCGAAGCCTGCTTTTATTTCCTTTTCTGGCCCCACCCACATCCCGCTGATTGGGCCATTTTACAGAGAGCTGATTGGTCCACTTTACAGAGAGCTGATTGGACTGTTTTGACAGGGTGCTGATTGGTGCATTTACAGTCCTCTAGCTAGACAGAAAAGTTCTCCAAGTCCCCCTTAGGTTAGCTAGATACAGAGTATGGATTGGTGTATTTGCAAACTCTGAGCTAGCGTGCTGATTGGTGCGTTTACAATCCCTTAGCTTGACATTAAAGCTTCTTCCAAGTCCCCACTAGGTTAGCTAGATACTAAGTAATCAGAGTACTGATTGGTGTACTTGCAAACCCTGGGCTAGAGTGCTGATTGGTGTGTCTACAATCCCTCAGCCAGACATAAAAGCTCTCCAAGTCCCCACCAGACTCAAGAGCCCAGCCAGCTTCACCAAGTGGATCCTGCCCCCGGTGCAGGCAGAGCTACCCGCCAGTCCAGCGGCATGCACCCGCACTCCTCAGCCCCTGGGCAGTGGATGGGACCGAGCGCCAGGGAGCAGGGGGCGGTGCTCGTCAGGGAGGCTCGGGCCGCAGGGGAGCCCACTGCCATGGTTGGGGGAGTTCAGGCATGGCGGGCTGCAGGTCGGGAGCCCTGCCCCATGGGGAGGTAGCCGAGGCCCAGGGGACAACTTGAGCGCAGCCCCCGCGGGCTGGCACTGCTGGGGGACAGGCGCACCCACCTCAGCTGCTGGCTCCGGTACTAAGCCCCTCACTGCTCTGGGCCAGCAGCGCCGGCCATTGGCGTGGCCGCCAGGCGGGTGTCTGCCGGAACTCGTGCTGGCCTGGACGCGGGCCACTGCGCGGCCCCGGTTCCGGACCGCGCCTCTCCCTCCACACCTCCCTGCAAGCAGAGGGAGCCGGCTCTGGCCTCAGCCAGCCCAGAGTCGGGGCTCCTATAGTGCAGTGGTGGGCGGAAGGGCTCCTCAAGCGCTGCCAGAGTGGACGCCAACGCTGAGGAGGCACCGAGAGCGAGGGCTGTTAGCACATTGTCTCCTCTCAGTATGAGGTAAAGGTCCAACTTCATTTTTTAACATATGGGTTTCCGGTTGTTCTGTCATCATTTACTGAAGATACTAGTCTTTCCCCATTGAATGATCCTGTCACCCTCATCAAAAATTTACAAAGACTTTTGATGGCTGTGTGTGGTCAAAAATTAACAGACTTTTGATGGCTCATGCTTGTAATCCCAACACTTTGAGAGGCCAAAGCGGGAGGATTGCTTGAAGCCAGGACCAGCCTAGGCAACATAGTGAGACCTTGTCTCAACAACAACGTAATTTTTTTAGTTAGCAGGGCATGGTGGCATGCACCTATGGCCCTAGCTTATCTTGAGGCTGAAGCAGGAGGATCACTTAAGCCCAGGAGTTCAAGGCTGCACTGAGCTATGATCATGTCACTTCACCTCCATCCTCATCAACAGAACAAAACCCTGTCTCAGATAAATAAATGAATAATAAAAAATAAAGACTTCTGAATGTCTAGTGTATGTCATTGAAGGTCTTTTACACTGGAGAAACAAATGAAATAATTTTTAATTTTATTCTAATATATGTCCTGTAAGTTCAGCAGCCAATCAAAGAAACAGACTTACTATTTAACTATTATAGTGTGGAGAATGCTATAATTGACAAATATAGCATACTTAGGCTTACAGAAGAAACAAATCCAAATCAAGATAAATACATGCCACATACGTAGGAGATCTTAGGCACAGGCACATAAGCGAAAAGATAAATTAATGCAAAGCTGACATAGGTACAAAATAGTCATCCATTTCTCTTTTTAAAAGAAAAAAAAAAAGAGAGAAATGAATGATTGACTCTATGGGTGGGGTTTCAGAGAAGGTTTCACAGAGTGCATGGCTTCTGAACCTGTTTCCACAGAGTTTGGGTGCCTGCAGAGTAGAGGGAGCATTCTGAACAGGGAAGCAGCAGATCCAGAGGCCAGAAGTATGAAAGTATGGCATGTTTTACTTGGCACATAATGTCATGCTTGGCACATAACAGATACCAAATAAAGGCTAAATTAATCAATGACAGAGTGATGATTAACTAGAGCAAACTAATCAAGAGACTGAATGTGAATGTTTATGAGAGATACTCATTCAATTAAAAACATAAAATTTTAGATCTGTTGTAGCATAGTTCTGATGATTAATCTTGACAGACATATAAATAGGACCTTAATATGATTCTGTTTCTGAATAGGTATTGTAGATGAAATTCCAAAGATACAGTGAGGAATAATGTGTTTACTTCCCTGACCAATATTAAACGGCAACCTTTAATGATGATTTTTGTTCATTCTTCTGGGTACATTACTCAAATTTTGTCTTTAATTGTGATGTGCTTCTATGTGTATGTTGCAGGGAGTGGGGAGTAGGGAAGTTAAGTATAGAGAATCATCAGATTTTAAAACTTGAAGATCTTCTGTTCCTAAAACTTTGATTTTTTTTCATCCAAGGGAATATATCACAGTTTAATTAAGGCAGCAGAACCAATAGAGTATTACAGAATAAGAGATTCATTTTAGGTGTAAAATCTTACCCAGTTGTGGGAAAAGCTGACAAGTAAGGGTCTGGAAGAGGGAGTTGAAGGATCAAAGTCACAACCAACCCTCCTGAAGCGCTTGACCTGGTTAAAAACTTGGGAGCTTTCAAGGGAACCTCGGAAACATCCAGCAGCACATCCAACTGGTGGACTGAAACCACCAGAAGGCTGGTAGACATTAATGGGAGGCTGTGGCCTCTGCATCTGGGGTAAGGCCGGGAGGCTGGAGTTGCTGTTGTTCAGCAGGGCCAAGGGTCAGGAAGAAGAAGTGGTCACAGAGCCAGGAAAAGTGAGAACAAGCTAGAATCTGCCAGCACATTTCCATTGGTCTTTTACTGCATTTAAAACATGAAGACTTGCAGAGAATATTGGCTACTATTTCCCTCCATCTTCCAAATCTTGTTAAGGTTCCTCTTTTGCAAAACTCTAAACTCTGAATTATTCTTGGGAAGTGGTTGTAAAACAAAAACTACTACAGTAAACTAAATTTGAAGTGGTTCTTTGGCTTGTCCAGTGTCACAAAAAATAGAGCTATGTGTAGAACCTTGGTTTCCTTCCTCTTACTAGTCAACTACTTTTCTTCTGCTCAAGGCTCAGATCTTGTAGGCTTGTGCTAAAGTCCGTTGTTAGCTAATCACTCTCTTTTTCTTTTTCTCTTAGCAACCATTTTTGCTACATCTGGGTTTATTTTATAATCTGAGGAAATGTACTGATGTCTACTGTGTGTAGTTTGCACATTCAAGTGACTTGCTGCTTTATATGGCCACCAGTGCTTTAGGGGGAGGTGGAAAGTTTATCTTATAATTACCTGAAAGTACCACTAAGTCTTAATTCTCCAAGTTAATATTGATATACTTTTATCATGTGTAATATTTAAAGATATAATTCTAATAGACTTTGCAAAAGTACACTTAAAAGTAAATAATTTTGTCTTTATCATAATACTTTTATCTGTTCCTATCTCTGACTTGATTTTGTTAGGTAATTTATCTTTTAAACTTCATTGTCAGAGAAATAGTTACAGCATATTTGTTTGTTAAAATATTTTTATATACACATAACAAATTACATGTAATACTCTGTGGGCTTTTTTTACACATACAGAATTTTAAAATTGTTGTTACTATGTTTGCTTAGCAAGCTGACTTGGAATCTGACATGACATATTCCTAAAATTCATTGATCTTATACTTCTCAGGACTGGTAACCTTGAATATGGGGAACTACGGCTATGTGTAGGCATTAAAATCCCTAAACCATATATTTCTAGCTTTATTTCTGAGAGATTATGACTATTCTCTGTGTCCTTAGATCTCTTTTATTTTTATTTTTTAGACTATTTCCCAAATGTTCGCACTGCACAGGACTCCCAGCATAGTTTGATTAGTGATTAATAAAAATGAGATTTTTTCCAGAATTGCACCTGAAATTATAGATAGGAATATGGAAGGAAAAAAGTTTTAAATTTGTTTTAAATTTTCAACCTGAAAAACATCACTTTTATCTAACTTGTGAGGACATCAAGTTAAGACCTAAGCAAAATCACAGAAGTTAGTCTAATTTTCATACTTTGTAGGTTAATGCCTAGATTGACCTAAACCTACTTGAATGATGTGATTTTATAATTTCCTTAAACTTTACCATGCCTTTACATGAAAAATGTGAATTTTTCTTCTTGCTTAAAAAGTTCCTGGAAAGTGGGTGTGAAGGCTAAACGATTCATGATACAACAGGGGGGAGCAGTTGGTTTTTCATTCTTAGCAGCCAGCAGATATCTTTTTCCTTACATGTTGGCTGAGAGCGTCCTATGGCAATATAAAAAGATGGTGTAGATATAAGAGGACAGAGATCCTGTCTTGCTTGGTCTTACTCTTTTTTATATCTTAGTGTAGTTACTGACTGATACAGTAGGCACTAAAAAATAAGAAAATGTTTAAATTGTGTGTAATCATCATGGTAGCATATATTTTCAATTACTTTACAGTCATCTTACAGCTAAGATGGATGGATAGATAATGCCTTGATTCATTGAAACCCAACTGACTAAAGCCCATAAGTAGCCAGTTTCCCTTCTATGGTGTTTTCTTTTTTCTGTGTTTGTTTGTTTGTTTGTTTTGAGATGGAGTCTCTGTCACCCAGGTTGGAGTGCAGTGGTACAGTCTCGGCTTACTGCAACCTCTGCCTCCTGGCTTCAAGCAATTCTCCTTCCTCTCAGCCTCCTGAGTAGCTGGAATTACAGGCCTGTACCCCCATGCCCAGCTGATTTTTGTATTTTTAGTAGAGATAGGGTTTCACCATGTTGGCCAGGCTAGTCTTGAACTCCTGACCTCAGGTGATCCATTGGCCTTGGCCTACCAAAGTGCTGAGAGGCCACTGTGCCCAGCCATGGTGTTTTCTTTTTAAGAGAAGGGGCCAAACAGGATTATATCAAGAATGTATTTTAAAAGCATGTGTACAACATTTACCTTTTATACATTATCCTGTATAATTCTGTGAGCACTGTAACTGGTACAACAGTACATACTATTAAAGTTTACTGGTTTATTTATGAATGACAGGGTCTCACTGTGTCACTTATAGTTCACTATGTCGTTATCATAGTTCACTGTAACCTCCAACTTCTGGGCTCTAACTATGCTCCCACCCTATCCTCCCAAAGCACTGGATTATAGGCATGAGCTACTGTGACCAGCCATATTATTGAAGCTTTAAAAATGAAATTTTGAAAATCTCCTGACTTTCTCTTCCTTAGTGGATTCCTATGTAAATCCTCAACACACAATTTCTAATGTTCTTTTCTCTGAGAAACTTTCAGCAATACCTCTAGTGTCTATGAAGTTGGGTTTTTTTTGTTTGTTTGTTTGGTTTTTTTTTTTGATGCTTTTCCTTTGAAAAGATCTAACAAGTAAAATTAGATGACCAGGAGTTTCAGGTTATAGATATAAACAACTGGAATCAAAGCTATTATCCATTGGACATCTCAGTAAGACTGAATTAATATTTTAATTTAGTATACTCATAAAACTGTCTTCTAAATATTGTAATAAATAGACGTAGCACTTGTGATCTCCATTACAAATATATTAACCTTTGTTTTGTTCTTTTGTTTTGGCAGGAAAGTTTATGTTGCTGTTTTTTTTTTTTTCAAGAATGAGAATATTTTATTTTAATATTATTCAATTTTGCCAAACTAAATTTATACTGATATTTTCTTTAAATGTACCTTAAGAACCATCCTCATTTCAAGCTGTAGTTCTTGTAGCATTGTGCACAAGATGCTTTATATGTCTTTAGAGATTAATTCTTTCTGTATATTCAACACCTTGAGATAAAAGATTAGGTCCCTATTGAGTATTTCCACACTTCCTTGTACTTTCCTTATTACTCTACTTATCATACCTTATGATTACTTTGTTTAGTTTTCTTTCCTGCTAAACTGAATTCTTAACATTCAGAAACAGCATTATGTACCCATTTTGCCATTGTTGTCTCAGCACCTAGCATCCCTGGCACCATAGGGAGCCCTCAATCCAATTGTTTCTCAATTTCAGAGTGAAAAATGCTATGAAAATAATATAACTGGGTAACATAATAAGAGTAATTGGGAAATTTCCTTAGATTGGAGCTCAGGGAAGACCCCTTCTAATACCTGAACGAGAAAAATGAGCTATCCGTTCAAACACCCCTAGAGTGTTTCTGCTGAGAGTGTTTCAGGAAGAGCAAAGACACTGGAGTAGGAACAAGTTGAGCACGTTTAAGGGATCATGCCTGGCTGGGAGGAAAGAAGTAATAGCAGATGAGTTTTAGGGAGAGAAGGGCTAAATAATGAATGGTTTTGTAAGTCAGAGGGAGTTTGAATTTTATTTTAATTGCATTTGAAAGCCATGGGATAGTGCTCCTGTTGGAAAAAAAGCCTCTAAATGGATATATACCAATAACTATTTCTTTTTTTCCTTTTTTTTTTTTTTTTGTTTTTATTTTGAGACGGAGTCTTGCTCTGTCACCCAGGCTGGAGTGCAGTAGTACAATCTCGGCTTACTGCAGCCTCTGCCTCCCGTGTTCAAGCGATTGATTCTCTTGCCTCAGCCTCCGAAGTAGCTGGGACTACAGGCCCGCGCCACCACGCCTGGCTAATTTTTGTATTTTTTGTAGAGATGTGGTTTTTCCATGTTGGCCAGACTGATCTTGAACTCCAGACCTCAGGTGATCCGCCCACCTCGGCCTCCCAAAGTGCTAGTATTACAGGCGTGAGTCACCGTGCCTCGCCAACTATTTCATTTTTTAAGTTCCTATAGGATTTAAATTATTTATCTTTATGCCTCCCATTAATATAAATAGAAGAATATCAAGGAATAGGTTTATGTAACACATAGTTTTCCAGGTAGCAGATTATTTATAATAAATGTTTGTGAATATTACTGTTTTCAGATTAGGAATAACTACTGTAAGAGATGGTCTCAGGTGATTACCACAAGTTTTAAGTATCTTCTGCTCTAGTGTCTTCCATCTAAAGTTCAGCCATAATGCCATACTAAGAAAATCTTTATGTTGCATAAGAATTGCTGTGTGCACCAGCCTGGGCAACATGGCGAAACCCCGTCCCTACAAAAAATACAAAAATTAGCCAGATGTGGAGTCACACACTTGTAGCCCTAGCTACTTAGGAGGCTGAGGTACTGGGATGACTTGAGCCCAGGAGGCAGAGGTTACAGTGAGCCAAGATCATGCCACTGCACTGTAGCCTGGGCGACAGAAGGAGACCCTTTCTCACACACAGGAGGAAGAAAAAAAAAAAAAGAATTGCTCTGTGCACACAGACCATCTAGCATTTCTTATTCTGATTTTTTTGGTGGAATATCTTGGGAACCTTGGTACCACTTTTCCTACTTCTGGTCTTTGATAATATGCAGTTTTTGAAGTGTGGTTCTTAAACTCCTTTCATATTTCCCACAAAGGCATACCAAAATGTATGACAGATGGGCAGAAGAACCTTAGTGTAAATATTCTGAGTCCAAGAAAGATGACCACAGCTTTTCTGACATGTGTTTTCTTGAGTGCATCTGGCATACACCTGTGCCTTCTTGCTTAGTAACAATTTCAGAGAACTATACTTTTTTTTTGTTTACAATCTATACCTCCCAAAGCTTACTAGAAGAAGTTTTGCCAACTCACATGATTATTTTTCTGTTATTTGCTTAAAACCTTACAATAGTCAATGTTTTGTTATTTTCAACGAGGGTTTAATAAATTTCTATGGATATAATCCTCTATATTACATGATAGGTACAGATAATTATACCATTTCTTTGTTTATATGGACAATATAGACATATATTAAATCATTGTTATATTGGAGTACATCAGCGAAATATTGATTCCACAGCTCCTCTAACCCTGTGTGCCTTGGAATGGTGTAATCTGTTTTCTTCAGCTGAATTTAGTATCTTTTCGTCATCATGGGTGATCAGCAGTTTCATCAAGATATGTATACTTGTGGATTTCCTGTATTTGTCTGAACCAGGACACATTGTGCTTCCTGAGTCTATGAATTCTTATGTTTCATAATTTCTGGGAAAATCATCAGCCATGTTTTCTTTAGTATTTTCTCTTTTCCTTTCTTTCTGTTCTCTCATTTTGGAATTCTAGTTATATATGTTGGACTCATCTCTCCATGTCTCTTCATTTTCCTTTTAAACTTTTCATTTAAAAATTTATTTTAGTAAATTCTGGAATTTTCTCAAATCTATTTCTAGTTTACTAATTATTTCTTAAGCTATATCTAAATGCTATTTATCCCACCTATTATGTCTTTAACTTTAGTAACTGTATTTTTTATTTTTGGAAATTCTCTTTGGTTGTTTTTTCAAACCTGATTTGCACTTTTTAATAGTGCCTTGCTTTTTTTCTTATGTTTTTTAATTCTATATGTCTTTAGTAATTTTAAGCAAAATTTTTATTTAATTTATTATCAAAATTTTATTATCAAAAGTTCTTGATAATGCGTTTGAAAACAGGATCTAATTTTCCTCTTGCTAATAAAGTTCTTTTTTTTGGTATATAAAATGGTTTGTATTAGGAGCTTATCTTCAACGATCTTTTTCCCTTGAGTATCCTTTTTGTCATTGAGGACATGTTTTCTAGGGAGGTTTTCCATCTGTTTCTGACAGATGCCCCAGGGTTATCAAAGTTCTGATGCTACTGCTATATAAATAACAGAATGGGTATTTGAGGACCACCCAGGTAATATAAGTTAGAGCCACTTAATACACATGGGATATTTCCCATTATTTTTAATTTTCCAGGGCGATATTTGTTTTTTCAACAAGTTCTCTTGCCAAGACAGGCAAACTTTCTTATTCTTTCCGGTTTCTGATGGTGTGATGTTTTTCTGGACCTTCAGGGGCCCCAGATCTAGGTAGGCAGCTCATTTAAAAATCCTTGTCTTATCTCAAATAGCTGTTAAAACTCTATTCCCTTGATTCATTAAGAGTGCTGACCCTCTCAATTTAATGACCCTAAGATCATTAACAACCTTAGTTAATACTTTGTGTTTTAGTTCCTTCTTTTGAATTTTGAAACTTGAACTGTTATATAGTAAAATATTGCCAGAATTTAATTCTTCATTGTAGTTATTTAGTATTTCTTTTTTGTTTTTCTTTTGAATTTATTCCTGAAAATATTTGAATCTGTAAAGGTTTTTAATGATTTTTTAAAATATTTACCATTACCTCAAATATTTACCAGAGATATCATAAAAGTTAATACTATATACCAGAAAAATTATAGTTTTATAAGACTATTGACATTTATATTTTGTTATTACTTCTAAGGTCACAGGGCTTTCATATTTTGTGTCACTGATTTAATTTATCACATTATGGAGAAAAATGTATAATATGGACAAGTACCTTTTTTTTCATTGCCCTTGGTCATTAATGTTTGCTCTTATTTGGTTCCCTGCCAACTTTTCCATTTTAAGTTATTTTTAATACATCATATATTTTAGCACTCCCCTATGAGATCACATCAGATGTTACATGTTTCTCACATTGGTCATTTTATGGAATTTGAGCTATTAGGCTATAATTATGGTGTCTCTCAGGATCTCAATCCTTCCTCTATAGTCACAGATTTTAATACTTCCTCCTGTTACTCTCTACTCGCCAGATCTCTTAATTCTTTAAAATTGACTTTCTTGAAATCCAATACTTATGTGTCATAGAACCAGATGATCCAATTTGCTTTTTTGGCAGACACCATATAGAACTCTGCTCATTGCAAGTTTAACAAAAGACCAGAGTACTCTCTGGACTACTCTGATAAAAAGAAAAAATGGTGTAGAAAGACTTGAATTTTAACCAGGCTTTTTCATGAGATAATTTATGCCAATTCTCTGATTTCAACTTTATCAGTTTATGATATAAGGGACTAATAAGGGCATATTTAAAAGGAATATTAAGTTAATAGCTTGAAGCAAAATTTGAGGTATAGCTTGCTAACAAAACATAAATGTATATTAGTTGATAGAATAAAAAGTAAGCATATACATAGTGGACTTGAAGATCTGTACCAGCCCACTTTTGCTTTCTCAATAATGTTTTCCAATTTCATCTTTTACCATGTACTTCCTTTGAAATTATTAATAATTTTCAATGTCAGATAAAAATATTCTGCTAAATAACTGATCAAAGCTGGGAATATATAAAGAAGAACTAAAATAGAGGCCAAAAGCTGTTTTGGTGTCAACTTGCCCTCCAGGTCCAATTCTGGAACCTTTGTTCTCATTGTGTAGCCTTAGCCCAGTACTTGAACTTCATTTCCTTACAGATAATAATGGGACTATTAACAGTCCCTACTTCACATACAGGATTGTTTTCAGGAAGCATTTAATATCTCACACAAAAACCTTAAGAACTGGGCATGGTGACTCAACACTTGTAAACCCAGCACTTTGAGGGTCCTAGGCAGGAGAATTGTTTGAGCCTAGGAGTTCAAGACCAGCCTGGGCAACATGAGGAGACTCTGTCTCTACAAAAAACAAAAATAAATTAGCCAGGCGTGGTGGTACATTCCTGTGGTCCCAGCTACTCAGGAGGCCAAGGTGGGAGAATCACTTGAGCCCAGGAGATTGAGGCTAAAGTGAGCCATGATCGCACCACTGCACTCCAGCCTAGGTGACAGAGCAAGACCTTGTCTTAAAAAAAAATGAATTAATATTGTTCTTAGACCTTAAAAAGAAAAGAATTAAAAGATTAAAAGGATATGCTCATGACCCTAATGAGGTCAGAAAGACAGCAGTTATCAAATAGAAGGTCAGATATTAAAAATAGGAAATTAAAAATTATTCTAAACAATAGTAAGATTATTGGTAACAAAAGTGATATGAAACTATTTGCAAGAACAAGAAGTAAACATTTAAAAATTAATTTGTTAAAAAGCTCTGGGATGATACTAATATGAAATTGCTTAATTACATCTGAATTTCTCAAGATGTTATCATCTTCTACAAATCTTATGGAATTGAAGTTAAGAAACGATGACTGTAAAATATGCAAATAGGCACTCTCAAAATAATAATGTAATTTTGCCATACATGTCTGTAGTACAAAGTCTTGGACAAATTTAATGAAAATTATCTTTGAAAAAAGTGAAATGACTAATAATCTTTCACTCTATCTTTTAGCATACGGCGGCATCAAGAAAGGAGAGCAATTTTGACTCCCATTTTGACAGATTTTTCTGTCCGAATAACTGGAGCACCGGCTATCATTTTCACCAAAATCATTTCTCCAGAAAATCTGCATACTGAGGTTAGAACATAATTTTGATTTTATTTTAGTTTAAAAAATGGAATTGCTCCTCTTTGTATGTTAGGGATTGCCACAGTTTCAGCCCATAGGACTTCAAATTAGCTGATTAATAATAATGGCTCTTATAATAGCTAACATTTATGGATTTTGTAGTACTCTTCAGTTATTGCTTTCCTTATAATAACTCATTTAATCCTCATAATAATCTTATTTGTTATTCCTGGTATCCCTATTTTTTAGATGACAAAACTGAGGCATAGAGAAGCTAACCAAGCTACCCAGATTTTCACAAATAGTAAGCAGCAGAGCAGGGTGTGAAACCACCTGGTCTGACTCCATCCTCTACACTCCTAAGTACTACAGCCTCTTTTTAGTGAAAATAACAATAATACTGACAGATAATCAGATTACCTTACATAGTGAGTTCTACATAGATTATTTAGTCTTCACAACATTCTTATGAATTAGATACTACTAGTGTACATATTTTAAAGATGAGGAAACTGAGGTGAAAACAGATTAAGTAACATACCCAACATTAATTGGTGTATCCAGGTTTCAATTCTGATCACTATGACTTATTACCTCCAAATCCATAGAATAGAAATGTATTAATAGGGGAGGTTCCAAGATGGCCGAATGGGAACAGCTCCAAGCTACAGCTCCCAGCGTGAATGACACAAGATGGGTGATTTCTGCATTTCCAACTGAGGTACCAGGTTCATCTCCCTGGGGCGTGTTAGACAGTGGGTGCAGGACAGTGGGTGCAGCCCTCGGAGCGAGAGCTAAAGGAGGGCACGGCATCACCTCACCCAGGAAGCACAAGGGTTAAGGGAATTCCCTTTCCTAGCCAAGGGAAACCATGACACACAGCACCTGGAAAATTGGGTCACACCTGCCCTAATACTGTGCTCTTCCAAGGATCTTAGCAAACGGCAACCCAGGAGATTATGTCCCACACCTGACTCAGAGGGTCCCGCACCCATGGGGCCTTCCTCATTGCTAGCACAGCACTCAGATCTAACTGCAAGGCAATAGCAAGTCTGGGGGAGGGGCGCCCACCATCGCTGAGGCTTGAGTAGGTAAACAAGATGGCTGAGAAGGTCGAACTGGGTGGAGCCCACCTCAGCTCAAGGAGGCCTGCCTGCCGCTGTATACTCCACCTCTGGGGACAGGGCATAGCCAAACAAAAGGCAGCAGAAACCTCTGCAGATTTAAATGTCCCTGTCTGACAGCTTTGAAGAGACCAGTGATTCTCCCAGCACAGAGTTTGAGATCTGCAAATGGACAGACTGCCTCCAGAAGTGGGTCCCTGACCCCCGAGTAGCCTAACTGGGAGGCACCCCCAATAGGGGCAGACTGACACCTCACGGCGAGGTACCCCTCTGAGACAAAGCTTCCAGAGGAATGATCAGGCAGCAACATTTGCTGTTCAGCAATATTCACTCTTCTGCAGCCTCCACTGTTGATACCGGGCAAACAGGGTCTGGAGTGGACCTCGAGCAAACTCCAACAGACCTGCAGCTGAGGGTCCTGACTGTTAGAAAGAAAATTAATGAAAAGAAAGGACATCCACACCAAAACCCCATCTGTACATCACCATCGTCAAAAACCAAAGGTAGATAAAACCACAAGATACGGAAAAAACAGAGCAGAAAAGCTGAAAACTCTAAAAATCAGAGCACCTCTCCCCCTCCAAAGGAACACAGCTCCTCACCAGCCAAAGAACAAAGCTGTGGAGAATGACTTTGAGGAGTAGTGAGAAGGCTTCAGACGATCAAACTTCTCCGAGCTAAAGAAGGAAGTTCGAACCCATCGCAAAGAAGCTGAAAATGTTGAAAAAAGATTAGACAAATGGATAACTAGAATAACCAATGTAGACAAGTCCTTAAGTGACCCGATAGAGCAGAAAACCATGGCACGAGAACTACGTGACTACGTGTATGCTTCTTTTGAGAAACGTCTGTCTGTGTCTTTGGCCCACTTTTTAATGGGGTTATCTTGTAAATTTGGTTAAGTTCCTTATCGATTCTGAATATTAGACCTTTGTCAGATGGTTAATTTGCAAAATTTTTCTCCCATGTTGTAGACTGTCTGTTCATTCTGATGATAGTTTCTTTGGCTGTGCAGAAGCTCCTTAGTTTAATTAGATCCCATTTGTCAATTTTTGCTTTTGTTGCAGTTACTTTTGGCATCCTCGTCATGAAATCTTTGCCCATGCCAATGTCCTGAATGGTATTGCCTAGATTTTCTTCTAGGGTGTTTATAGTTTGGGGTTTGACATTTTAGTCTCTAATCCATCTTGAGTTAACTTCTGCATATGGTGTAAGGAAGGGGTACAGTTTCAATTTTCTGCGTACAGCTAGCAAGCACTCCCAGCACCATTTATTAGAGAGTCCTTTCCATATTGCTTGTTGTTGTCAAGTTTGTCAAAGATCAGATGGTTGTAGGTGTGCAGTCTCATTTCTCAGTTCTCTATTCTGTTTCATGGGTCTATGTGTTTGTTTTTGTACCAGTACCATGTTGTTTTGGATACTGTAGCCTTACAGTATAGTTTGAAGTCTGGTAGTATGATGCCTCCAGCTTTGTTCTTTTTACTTACAACTATCATGGCTATTCAGGCTCCTTTTTGGTTCCATTTGAATTTTAAAATAGTTTTTTTCTAACAAACAGAAAGGAATAGCATCAGTATCAACAAAAAGGACAACCATACCAAAACCCCATCTGTAGGTCACCAGCATCAAAGACGAAAGTTAGAAAAAAACACAAAGATGGTGAAAAACCAGGGCAGAGAAGCTGAAAATTCTAAAACACAGAGTGCCTCTTCTACTCCAAAGGATCACAGTTCCTTGGCAGCAACGGAACAAAGCAGGACAGAGAATGACTTTGACAAGGTGACAGAAGTAGGCTTCAGAAAATCAGTAATAAAAAACTTCTCCGAGGTAAAAGGAGGATGTTCGAACCCATCGTGAGGAAGCTAAAAACCTTGAAAAAAGATTAGATGAATGGCTAACTAGAATAAACAGTGGAGAGAAGACCTTAAATGACCTGATGGAGCTGAAAACCATGGCATGAGAACTACATGACACATGCACAAGCTTCAGTAGCAGATTCAATCAGGTGGAAGAAAGCGTATCAGTGATTGAAGATCAAATTAATGAAATGAAGTGAGAAGAGAAGTTTAGAGAAAAAAGAGAAAAGAACAAAGCCTCCAAGAAACATGGGACTATGTGAACAGACCAAATTTATGTATGACTGGTGTACCTGAAAGTGACCAGGAGAATGGAACCTTGCTGGAAAACACTCTGCAGGATATTATCCAGGAGAACTTCCTCAACCTAGCAAGGCAGGCCAACATTCAAATTCAGGAAATACAGAGAACACCACAAAGATACTCCTTGAGAAGAGCAACTCCCAGACACATAATTGTCAGATTCACTAAAGTTGAAATGAGGGAAAAATGTTAAGGGCAGCCAGAGAGAAAGGTTGGGTTATCCACAAAGGGAAGCGCATCGGACTAACAGCAGATCTCTTGGCAGGAACTCTACAAGCCAGAAGAGAGTGGGGGCCGATATTCAACATTCTTAAAGAAAAGAATTTTCAACCCAGAATTTCATATCCAGTCAAACTAAATTTCATAAGTCAAGGAGAAATAAAATCCTTTACAGACAAGCAAATCTGAGAGATGTTGCCACCACCTGGCCTGCCCTACAAGAGCTCTTGAAGGAAGCACTAAACTTGGAAAGGAACAACCGATACCAGCCACTGCAAAACCTTGCCAAAATATAAGGTCCACTGATGCTAGGAGGAAACTGCATCAACTAACATGCGAAATAACCAGCTAACATCATTATGACAGGATCAGTTTCACATGTAACAATATTAACCTTAAATATACATGAGCTAAATGCTCCAATTAAAAGACACAGACTGGCAAATTGGATAAGGAGCAAGACCCATCAGTGTGCTTTATTCAGGAGACCCATTTCACGTGCAGAGACACACAAAGGCTCAAAACAAAGGATGGAGGAAGACCTACCAAGCAAATAGAAAACAAATAAAGGCAGAGGTTGCAATCCTAATCTCTGGTAAAACAGACTTTAAACCATCAAAGATCAAAAGAGACAAAGAAGGCCATTACATAATGGTAAAGGGATCAATTCAGTAAGAAGACCTAACTATCCTAAATATATATGCACCCAATACAGGAGCACCCAGATTCATAAGGCAAGTCTTTAGAGACTTACAAAGAGATTTAGACATCCACACAGTAAAAATGAGAGACTTTAATACCCCACTGTCAACATTAGACAGATCAACGAGACAGAAAGTTAACAAGGATATCCAGGGATTGAACTCAACTCTGCACCAAGTGGACTGAATAGACATCTACAGAACTCTCCACCCCAAATCAACAGAATATACATTCTTCTCAGCACACATCGCACTTATTCCAAAATTCACCGAATACTTGGAAGTAAAGCACTCCTCAGCAAATGTAAAAGAAGAGAAATTATAACAAACTGTCTCTCAGACCACAGTGCAATCAAACTGGAACTCAGGATTAAGAAACTCAATCAAAACCGCTCAACTACATGGAAACTGAACAACCTGCTCCTGAATGATTACTGGGTATATAACGAAATGAAGGCAGAAATAAAGATGTTCTTTGAAACCAATGAGAACAAAGATACAACATACCAAAATCTCTGGGACACATACAAAGCATTGTGTAGAGGGAAATTTATAACACTAAATGCCCACAAGAGAAAGCAGGAAAGATCTAAAATTGACACCCTAAAATCACAATTGAAAGAACTAGAGAAGCAAGAGCAAACAGCTAGCAAAAGACAAGAAACTAAGATCAGAGCAGAACTGAAGGAGAGACACAAAAAAAGCCTACAAAAAATCAATGAATCTAGGAGCTGGTTTTTGAAAAGATCAACAAAATTGATAGACCGCTAGCAAGATTTGTAAAGAAGAAAAGAGAGAAGAATCAAATAGATGCAATAAAAAATGATAAAGGGAATATCACCATCGACCCCACAGAAATGTAACCTACCGTCAGAGAATACTACAAACACCTCTGTGCAAATAAACTAGAAAGTCTAGAAGAAATGGATAAATTTCTGGACACATGCATTCTCCCAAGACTAAACCAGGAAGAAGTTGAATCCCTGAATAGACCAATAGGCTCTGAAATTGAGGCAATAATTAATAGCCCACCAACCAAAAGAAGTCCAGGACCAGATGGATTCACAGCCGAGTTCCACCAGAGGTACGAGGAGGAGCTGGTACCATTCCTTCTGAAACTGTTCCAATCAATACGAAAAGAGGGAATCCTCCCTAACTCATGTTATAAAGCCAACATTATCCTGATACCAAAGCCTGGCAGAGACATAACAAAAAAAAGAGAATATTAGATCAATATCCCTGATGAACCTGGATGCGAAAATCCTCAAATACTGGCAAACCAAATCCAGCAGCACATCAAAAAGCTTATCCACCATGATCAAGTGGGCTTCATCCCTGGGATGCAAGGCTGGTCCAACATATGCAAATCAATAAACATAATCCAGCATATAAACAAAACCAAATACAAAAACCACATGATTATCTCAATAGATGCAGAAAAGGCCTTCGACAAAATTCAACAATGCTTCATGCTAAAAACTGTCAATAAATTCAGTATTGATGGAACGTATCTCAAAATAATAAGAGCTATTTCTGACAAACCCACAGCCAATATCATACTGAATGTTCAAAAACTGGAAGCGTTCCCTTTGAAAACTGGCACAAGACAGGGATTCCCTCTCTCACCATACCTATTCAACATAGTGTTGGAAGTTCTGGCCAGGGCAGTCAGGCAGGAGAAAGAAATAAAGGGTATTCAATTAGGAAAAGAGGAAGTCAAATTGTCCCATTTGCAGATGACAGGATTGTATATTTGGAAAACCCCATCATCTCAGCCCAAAATCTCCTTAAGCTGATAAGCAACTTCAGCAAAAGTCTCAGGATACAAAATCAATGTGCAAAAATCACAAACATTCTTATACACCAATAACAGACAAACAGAGAGCCAAATCATGAGTAAACTCACATTCACAATTGCTTCAAAGAGAATAAAATACCTAGGAATCTAACATATAAGGGATGTGAAGGACCTCTTCAAAGAGAAGTACAAACCACTGGTCAATGAAACAAAAGAGGACACAAACAAATGAAAGGACTTTCCATGCTCATGGGTAGGAAGAATCAACAGCATGAAAATGTCCATACTGCCCAAAGTAATTTATAGATTCAATGCCATCCCCATTAAGCTACCAATGACTTAGTCCACAGAATTGGAAAAAAAACTACTTTAAAGTTCGTATGGAACCAAAAAAGAGCCCACATTGCCAAGGGAATTCTAAGAAAAAAGAACAAAGCTGGAGGCATCAAACTACCTGATTTCAAACTATACTACAAGGCTACAGTAACCAAAACAGCATGGTACTGGTACCAAAACAGAGAGATAGACCAATGGAACAGAACAGAGCCCTCAAAAATAACACCACACATCTACAACCATCTGATCTTTGACAAACATGACAAAAACAAGAAATGGGGAAAGGATTCCCTATTTAATAAATGGTGTTGGGAAAACTGCCTAGCCACATGTAGAAAGCTGAAACTGGATCCCTTCCTTAATCCTTATCCAAAAATTAAATCAAGATGGATTAGAGACTTAAATGTTAGACCTAAAACTATAAAAACCCTAGAAGAAAACCTAGGCAATACCATTCAGGACATAGGCATGAGCAAGGACTTCATGTCTAAAACACCAAAAGCAATGGCACAACAAGCCAACATTGACAAATGGGATCTAAGTAAACTAAAGAGTTTCTGCACAGCAAAAGAAACTACCATCAGAGTGAACAGGCAACCTACAGAATGGGAGAAAATTTTTGCAATCTACTCATCTGACAAAGGGCTAATATCCAAAACCTACAAAGAGCTCAAACAAATTTAGCTCTTTGTAGAAAGAAAGAACAAACAACTCCATCAAAAAGTGGGAAAAGGATATGAACAGACACTTCTCAAAAGAAGACATTTATGCAGTCAACAGACACATGAAAAAATGCTCATCAGCACTGGTCATCAGAGAAATGCAAATCAAAACCACAGTGAGATACCATCTCACGCCAGTTAGAATGGCGATTATTAGAAAGTCAGGAAACAATGGGTGCTGGAGAGGATGTTGAGAAATAGGAACACTTTTACACTGTTGGTGGGACTGTAAACTAGTTCAACCATTGTGGAAGACAGTATGGCGATTCCTCAAGGATCTAGAACTAGAAATACCATTTGACCCAGCGATCCCATTACTGGGTATATGCCCAAAGGATTATAAATCATGCTGCTATAAAGACACATGCACACGTATGTTTATTGCGGCACTATTCACAATAGCAAAGACTTGGAATCAACCCAAATGTCCATCAATGACAGACTGGAATAAGAAAATGTGGCACATATACACCATGAAATACTATGCAGCCATAAAAAAGGATGAGTTCATGTCCTTTGTAAGGACATGGAAAAAGCTGGAAATCATCATTCTCAGCAATCAATCGCAAGGACAGAAAACCAAACACCTCATGTTCTCACTCATAGGTGGGAATTAAACAATGAGATCACTTGGACACAGGAAGGGGAACATCACACACCGGGGTCTGTCGTGGGGTGGGGGGAGTAGGGAGGGATAGCATTAGGAGATATACCTAATGTAAATGACAAGTTAATGGGTGCAGCACACCAGCATGGCACATGTATACATATGTAACAAACCTGCATGTTGTGCACGTGGACCCTATAACTTAAAGTATGATAAAAAAAAGTTTTTAAAAAATGAAAAAAAAGAAATGTAATAATAATCTTATTCATTATAACTAAAGCAATTCTTCATAGAACTTTTTATGCTAAACACAATATAAACTTTTTGCTCATTCACAGAATTGTAAGTCAGTTATTATAAAATGTTTGGAAAATAGATATATAATACTAATTTTTTGTATATCCACAAAAGGGGTATAAAGATTAAATAAATCTACTAATATCTTACAGCTGCTTAGTAACACTGTTGGTTTAGAATACATGAAACTCCTTATGACATGCCCTTTTTCATACCAATGCTGCTATGAAAATACGAATGAAGACTCACATATTGAAATCACATTTAAGAAATGCTTCTATTTCCTGTGTGTATTTGACTCACAAAAATGGGATATCATAATACTTTTAAATTATTAAGATTTTTTTCCTCCAAAAATATTCTTTACTTGGATTCCCAAATGCTTGTCATTGAATTCAGAAACAAAGATAAGAATATATCCAAGTGTTGATGAAATATCATCCTATCTTAATTAAGTCATCTTCAAAGTCATTTAAAGGCATGATTTGAAGGCATTACTAGAAACTTCCTCATTCCCAGGTGAAAGAGGCAGGAAGCTAAAGGTCAGGAAACCTAGTTCTAGGCCAAACTCAGCTTTATACTAAAGGTTATCCTCCTAAGTCATTTGTTTAAACTCTTTGTTCCAACAGTTTTCTTATGCATACCTTAGTTGCTTCATATATAGCAACTCTTGTTGCCCTCTAGATTGTTATAAGGTTCAAACCGATCAATAGAAAAAATAATTATAAGAGGAATCTGAAAAGCTGTAAGTTCTATAAAAATGAAAATTATCCTTGTTTTTATGTTATTAGCTGCTGATTCTACCAATTGCATTGATACTATTTAACCTCCTAGTGTAAGATCAATTTTTTGCAAGTTTTCACAGGATGTATGCCACCAATAGAGCCAAGATATTTTTAGTACAAATTTTTATGCTCTTGGGTAATGTTATGGCGACTATTTTTTTAAAATCCTGAATTGGTATACTTTTTTCCCTTTTTGTCAATACTTGAAGAATAGAACCAGAATTCTAACTAGAGTGAATTAATACAGAGAACTTGTGGAGGAAAATGTTATTTAACCAAAAAAAAAAAAAAGAATAATTGTTTCAGACATGCTGTTCTTTATGGCTTTATTAAAAGCTGCTCTAAGCTGACGCATTTGCATTTGGACTAGTCATAGTCTCCTTATTAAGTGAAGCTACTGGATTGGTTTTTTGTTTTGTTCTGTTTTCCTTGTCTGAACAGTTTTCCAGTGATAAATGTTCAAGTGCCTCGGTTTTGCAGAACAGCACCAATTAAGTTATGGACATCTACCCAATGCTGCCAAGATTTTAGCAGTTTAAAGAAGTGAAATAAATTAGTCTAGCTATCTTCAACACTCTGTTTTTTTATAAATCATTTAGAGTATGTCCTTTGGAGAATATTCATACTGTGGCTCTTAGCAATTATAATTGCCTGCCTACAATTGTCTGTTTACATCTGTCTGCCCAACAAGAGCAGGTTGCTGTTCAAGGCCAACATTATTCTTTGTGATATTCCTAGGACTCTACTGTGGTACCTAGTACTTAGGGGATTCTTAGTAAATATTTGTTGGTTTGAATTCATGAACAAGATTATGCTACACAAATACATTGTTGCTATATATTGAAAACAATAATAATAGTTTGAGGTATGGAAAGGTCAAATAGGTATGAAAAGGTGAAGACTTCTTATTGTTAGTTGTGTATATCTAGCACAAGGCCCAACACACAGCAGGCCCTCATAAATATGAAATTTATCTATTAAATTCTGTCCAAGTGACTGTGCTCACCATTTTTGCTCTTCACCTTAATGTATGAACTTGAGTCCTAGGAAACGTCACCAAAGTAGTGAAGGTCAAATAAGTAAGAATGATAAATTATCATCTGAAAGCTATCATGTTTCTTTATCTGTATTCTACCTTTTTTGCTTCAGGAGATTTTAGTGTGTGGCCATTCCTTAGAAGTGAATATAACCACAAACCTGGACTTCTTCCTAAGTGTGGCTCAAGTTCAACTCTTACATCAGTTAATAGTAGCAAATATGACTGGACTGGAACCATCAAACAAGGCTGCAGAGGTAACTGTTACCTGATTTTGATCAGGCTTACTGCACTTGTTCCAACTTTACATTCACTGCAGGAAAACTGTAATTAAGCTGACTGCTTTCTGCTTAATTATTCTGTATTTAACTTTATTCAAAATATAGTCATAAATCATTTTGGATTGTTATTCTTGATTTTAGAAATTTGTTTGGTCTCTATTCCTCTTATTTATCATGTACCTTTGCAAAATTGCTGTGGACTGACCTCAGAGGAACCTCTGTTATATACATAATTTTATTGCCCTGCTGAAATTATAAAGTATGATGTGAGAATCCTGGTATAGCTTTCATTTACTCGGATACATTACAGTAATAAGGCCTCTTTTGGAAGTGAACTTTCTAAGAGTACTATGGGAATATCTTCAATAAATAACTTGTAAAGCATTCGTTTCCCATGCTCAGTGGGAAATGAATGGACACAATCATAAAAGTTGAATGCCTGCCTAGAATTTTAATTTTGATCCGGTGTTCGTTGGAAGCCTGTATTGTAACCACAAAGTGTGTCAGCAAGAAACAAAGAAAGCTATTTGTTAGATTATTCTCAAGATATATTTTCTTCGCATTTTGTTTCCACATTTCTCTAACATTCTGCACTTAGAATAAATATTTTGTAAATACTCAGGTGAACAAACTGTTTATATATGAAAAAGATGTTGCTTTTATTTTTGTCATGAGTTGTAAAGAAGGCTTTAAGTTCTGTTTAGTAAGAAGGTAGGAAATGAAGAGGAATTTAGGTCTTTCAAGTCAGCGCTGTTTCCGTTCTGCCACAGATTGGGTATTATAACTGCGACATTATTCTTTCAGTCTTCTTTATTTAAAAAAAATTATTTTAAAATGATAAATCTTTTATCTTTTGTAAATGGAGATTTTCTAATGTAATCATCCTTTACTAGCCATGATATCTATTTATTCACTATCTATTGTAAAAGGACTTTAGAACTACATATTCTCCACAATATTAACTTTTTAAATATACATGAGGGAATCCATAAGAATGTAATTATATGACATCAAAATAAGCAAATTAAAAAATACTTCCCCATGCATTTTCGATGAGGCCTCTGAAGCACGTTGAGTTGGATAAAAGTAAATTACATTCCTATATTATTTGTGCTAATTTTGTGAATGTCTCCTGTCAAAGAAATCTAACTCTCAGATCACTGATTGTTTTAGGAATTCGTATAACTTAGCAAATTGGTTATTAACTATTTACATACTTTTAATGCCTCGTAAGGGGATCAATTTCAGTAAATAAAGGGATACTGGGAGTTACTGACTATCCCTCCCTGAATGTTGAATCATTACTGGCAGTTCCATAAACTGGATAGGCATTGTTTTCTTCTGCTTTAAAAAGGTATCTATGGCTGTGTGTTTCTCCTTAGAGATCATGTTACAAGTACAGATGACATGAATGTTTTTAAATGGTTAAAATGGTAAATTTTATGTTATGTATATATATCACAATTAAAAATACAGGCTATATAATAAGAAAGGACTGTTTGGACCTTTTCCCAACCCTGGTGGGACATATCTGTAAAAAGTTCAGTATTTTAGAAAAGACCTACAGTGCACTGGAAGAATATGATTCAATTTTTGAATTATTCGCAGAACTCATATTTGATAGTCTATGAATATAAAGATATTTTAGTTACATAGAATACTCTGTAATAAGTCAAGGGTATATTTTGAAAGGGCTGGTTGACTGCCTTTAGTGTGATTTCACAACCACACTACCACAAATTTTTTTTTTTTTTTTTTTTTTGAGACAGAGTCCTGCATTGTTGTCTGGTCTGGAGTGCAGTGGTACAATCTCAGCTCACTGTAACCTCCACCTCCCAGGTTCAAACGATACTCCTGCCTCAGCCTCCCAAGTAGCTCGGATTATACATGCCTGCTACCACGCCCAGCTAATTTTTTTGTATTTTTAGTAGAGACAGGGTTTTACCATGTTGGCCAGCCTGGTCTCCAACTTGTGACCTCATAATCCACCCTTCTCGGCCTCCCAAAGTACTGGGATTACAGGCATAAGCCACCGTGCCTGGCCTTTCTTTCTTTCTTTTTTTTTTTTTTGACACGGAGTCTCACTCTGTTGCCCAGGCTGGAGTGCCATCTTGGCTCACTGCAACCTCCACCTCCAGGGTTCAAGCGATTCTCCTGCCTCAGAGTTCCAAGTAGCTGGGATTACAGGCGCGTGTCACCATACCCAACTAATTTTTGTATTTTTAGTAGAGACGTAATTTCACAATGTTGGCCAGGTTTGTCTTGAACTCCCCACCTCAGGTGATCTGGCCCCCTCGGCCTCCCAAAGTGCTGAGATTACAGGCGTGAGCTACTGTGCGCAGCCAACAATTTTTTTAAAAATTCTTTTTGAAAAAAAAAATAGGAAAATTAAACCTGGCTAACTTATTGGGAAAATGGAGGAAGATACATATGTTAGTACGTATAATATAATCCTGACATTATAAACAAATACTATTGCATAGGAATTATAGATTAATAATGAGAATCCCATTTATCAGGTTTTCTAGAAGGCACCCTGTGAATTGTAGACCAGTAAATGTCAAATATGTTCTAAATCCACCATCTGATACTATATTGATACAATATACTTCTATAAGAAGAAATTATGTATATTTGATGTTATACATGTTTTTTTTTCTTTTCTTTTCTTTTTTTTTTTTTTTTTTGTTTAGTAAAGATGGGGTTTCACCATATTGCCCAGGCTGGTCTTGAACTCCTGGCCTCAAGGGATCCATCTGCCTTGGCTTCCCAAACTGCTGGGATTACAGGCGTGAGCCACCACACCTGGCCTAATATAGTATGTTTTTTGAAGGTGTTAACGTTTTCAGACAACCTTTTGCAATATTTATTTGAAAGATTAATTTTGGCTGGGAGCATAGTGGCTCACACCTGTAAGCCCAACACTGGGAGGCTGAGGTGGGTGGATTGCTTGAGCCCAGGAGTTCACGATCAGCCTGGGCAGCATCGTGAGACCCCCATCTCTACAAAAAAAAAATTAAAAATTAGTTGCTTGTGGTAGTGTGTGCCTGTAGTCCCAGCTACTCGGGAGGCTGAGGTGGGAGGATCACTTGAACCCCAGAGGTCGAGGGTGAAGTGAGCTGTGGTGGTGCCACTCCACTCCAGCATGGGTGACAGAGCAAGAGACCCTGTCTCAAAAAAAAAAATAAAAGGAAGATTAAACATTATTCAAGAATAATCAAGAATAATATCACTTGGGAGGCCAAAGTGCGGGCAGATCGTTTGAGCATAGGAGTTCAAGACCAGCCTGGACAACATGGCAAAACTGCATCTCTACAACAACAGCAAGAAAAAAAAAAAACCACACACACAAATTAGGCAGACATGGTGGCACATGCCTTTAGTCTCTGCTACTTGGGGGCTGAGGCAGGAGGACCACTTGAACCTGGGAGGTGGAGGCTGCAGTGAGCCGAGATGACACCGTTGCACTCCAACCAGGTAACAAAATGAGACCTTGTCTCAAAAAAAAAAGTATAATATGATAGTGGGATTATATATTAGTGGAGGAAACATCTATTCAATAAACAAAGGGGAAAAAATGAACATATCTTTGGAACTAGAAGTGAAAACCATAGGGTAATCTGAGGATTCTTGCCAGAACCAATATTTAATATTAATTTTAATTAAAATGACAGCTAACACATAATGAAATGTACCAGTTCACAGCCAAAATGACTGGATGATGGATTAGGAAAATTCTGTCCCACATTAAACAAAAATTTTCCAATATTGTTGCTCTGAAAAATGTGTTTTAGATGGAGTGAGACCACTAGACCAATGGACCTGTATTTGTATTATTAGATTTTCACTGTCCCTTTCAAATACTATAATTTCCATGATTTCTACCCAGAATATTTAGTTTCTGCCTTTAAATGAACCTTGTTTCTCTGTACATACAGGTTGAGTCCCTTATCTGAAAACACAAAATTCGAAATGCTTCACTGAGCATTTTCTTTGAGGGTCATGTCATGTTAATACTCAAAAAATTTCAGATTTTGGAGCATTTTGGATTTTGAATTTTCGAATTAAGGATACTCAACCTGTGTTATGACAGGCTGATAAATTACATAAAAGAAACAGGAATTTAATATTCAAAAACAAAATGCATTCCATATTACAAAGTACATGTCCTTCCTTATCTAGCTCGCTGCAATAGTTCACCATCCCATTCTATATTTCATGTCTCCATGACATCTGTATCTAGAGAACTAGTACAACAGGCACGTTATTTGGGATTCTTACATGTTAGTTCTCTGCCTTTTACATGAGGTGAGAGTCCACCTTTTGGATACCTTAACAGCCAAAGCCAAATTTACAATTTTAAGTTCACTCCCAAAACAAAGCTCCACTACTCAGCCTTGATTTCTAAACCAGTGTTTAACAGGACTGTGGTTGACACAATTGGTTTACCCTTCAGAAGGTTCTTCACCTTCTTACAGGATAGTCTTAGTCTCAAAAAGGCCATTAGTTTATTTATTATAATATGACTTTATTTTTATCAAATTAGTAAATGAATTTTAACAACCAAAATTTGCTAATGAAATACATCAAAGTAGCACAATCCCTGATACCCCCACCTCATCCTGCCTGATAGTCAGCCACTCTTTATAAGCTGTTTCTTCAAGTATTTATCTCCATATTTCTAAATAACCTGAATGGACTATCATCTCTTGATTCACTGTTACCGTATTCACTTGCTATTTGTTGTAAATAAGGATTCTATCTCTTTTGCACTTCCTTTCTACACTTCCATCTTCCCTGTATTCTTATATCATATTCTTTTTTGTCAATCTTAATTGTTTTCATTATAAAGATGATATAAATATTGTTCATTGCTTAGTGAGTTAATGTAGTGTGATAATATTTCCTGTCATTATACTTTTTTGTTTTTATTAAAGTTACTCATTGCCACAATTTCTATTTACTCATTTTTTAAAAAATCTCTGTGTCTTCCCTGTCGCTAACCCACACCCCATTCCTATCAGTGGCGCTACCATAATTCCTCGCAATTTAATTTTTCGCACTGTAAAACATATCAGATAGCATCACCTCTGCTTTCCCCCCGAGAGCCATTTTTCCTAAAGTTCTTTTTCTGCCTTCTCGGTTCTGGGACTGTTAGTTCTGTAGACCTACTGCACACTTGGCATAAAAGAGCCAGATGAGAGAAGATTCTGATTTGAGATTGATGTAAACAATGTTAGAGAAAATCTAGGTATCAATAAAATAATGTGTTCTTCTATTAATATAAGTTAGTAAATTGACCAGTATCTTTATTCTATCATTCTAAAATATTAAGTATTATTATTTACTACATTAAAAAGTATAATAGTATAGAAAAATGTTGTCTGGCTAATATAATCTACTTGGATATTAAAAAATTTTTTTATAAAACAGAAAATAATGCATTGGGCTTTTTTGCTATGAACTGTCATTGAGCTTATGCCATATGAAGTGATGGTAGAGGTTGTTTGGGGTGGTATTATTACTGTTTTAACTTAGAAATAATCTGTTTTGTAGTTGTGCTTCATTTTAGGAATAGAAATTCTTGTCTTTTAGTAGAAAGTGAAAAATTCAAGACATTCTTGACCAAACTAGGGATTGTCAGAAATAATTAGAAATAGGAACTTGAAGGTAAAGAAGAAGGAAAGGGACTTTAAGTGTGTGGTGGCATAATAACAGATGTCTTCTGGAATAGAATTTCAGGTAAGATGAGGCATATAGAGGAAATGAATACCCAAAATGTATGTGGGTAAAGGGGGTTTTGGAGAGGAAACTGAGACTAGCGTGAGGGAGTATGTTGATTTTCTGGTCTGTCTTGCTGCTTTCTTTCTTGAGGTAGTCATGAATGGAAAAGGCCAGATCAGAGGCTACATATTTCTATATTTAGGAAACGAGATGGGAATTTTGGACAGTGTGCATAGGGTGACCTCCCATTGGTGTTGCTATGCTGAGTATTTTGTTTCCTATCAGAGGCACCTGGATATACTACTTGTAACCAGGCAGTAAACACAGGCTCCAATAAAATATGGATTCAAGCAGAGCCTTAAATGGACAAGAGGGGCTGTGACAGAATACCTCAAATTTCTTAAAATCTAGGCCTGGAAAAGATATTAAGTATTTTACTGCCTATCTTCTCCAAGGGAAGGATTTCTTAGGTACAGTGAACTCTCACATCTATCACAATTTTAGTTAGGCCTTGTCAATGTTAAAATTAGTGTACTAATTTTATCTCCTGATAAACAAGCTTGTGCTGAGACAGGAAAACATCACAGTTGCCTCAAAGTAGATGTAAGACATCAAGAAGACAATAAAATTTTAAAATTTTCAGCCATGATGATGTTTATCCGTATAGATTTCTTTACTAGAAATCCAGTAAATGCATTAAGTTTTCCTGAGGCTCTAGTAAACTGTCTATGCTAGTCTTATTAGGCATTGTTCATTGAGAGCTTACTATATGCCAGATACACTGTCTACAGTGTGACAGAGTTTTGAAAAATAAATACACTATGGTCTCTGCCCTCTAGGCTTTTATAATCTGGTTGGGAAGTAAAGCATAGACAAATGGAGTGATAACTAAGAACACAGAGCAGTATATGAAAAGTGTTAAATATACTCTATGGAAAATTAGACTTATGAGTCTGGGGAAGAAAGAGAAAGCTTTAGGCCAGGTGATCAATGATCTAGCTTTATGGAGAAGTGGAATACATAGAAAAGAGTAGCCTATTTATTTATTCAATAAATATTGAATGCTTCCTTTGGTCAAATACTATTATGGATACTAGGGTGACAGCATTAAACAAAAGAGGTAACATTTCTGCTTTCAGGTCTAATGCACATATATTTAGTAGGGAAGACAGACAATAATAAATATTTGGAACTACCTTAAAATATAAATACATCTATTTGTGTGCAGAGATTATATAGCTTTACATTTTCTGTAACTGATTTAATCTTTCTTACAAGCCTAAACTTCATTTAGATTAAGGATGTTGGTTGTTAGAGAAGAGAAGCAGTAGGGGGGTATACATTAAATTTGCCATCAATAAAAAATAATTTCAACATGGAGAAATAGCATGAATAAAGACATGGAGTTTTCTAAGCATTAGGATTTTTTGGTAAGACAGTGAAAAAAATTAATCTTTCTAGAGTGAAGGAACTGTGCAGGGAAATAATGGAAGATACACTGAGAAGTGTGTATTTAATCATGGGCAGTCGGGAACCAAAGTTTATAGACTTGAATGAATGGGATGACATAGAAGAAATGGTTTTTAATGAAATTTGTTATGCTTAGTCTTTTTTTGGCAAAGGATTTGAAGTGGCATTCAATAAAACATAAGAAATGAAAACTGCAGACTAATATCTCTGGAGAATATGGATGCAACAATTCTCAACAAAATGCTAGCAAACAGAATCCAGCAACATAGAAAGAATTACACACTATGGCCACATGGGATTACCCAGAAGTGCAAGGTTGGTTTGACATCTGAAAATCTATTAATGTAAAGCACTATATCAGTAGAATTTTTTAAGTCATATGATTATCTCAATAAATGAAAAATATTTTTGATGAAATCCAGTACCCTTTCATAATAAAAACATGCAACAAACTAGGAATAGAAGGGAGCTTATTCAACTTGATAAATTACAGTTATGAAAAACTCACAATTATCATCATAGTTGATGATAAAAGACTAAGATACTTTCCCCTGAAATCAACAATAAGACAAGAATGTATGCTTACATCACTTCTATTCAACACTGTACTGGAAGTTCTAGTTGGAGTAGTTAATTTCACCCAGTATGCTTCCAATCCCTTACTCTGTTTAACTTTATAAGCAAAAACTGATCATACTGAGGTCCTCTTACAGAATCAGAGACTCTTAGAACTGTCAGGTACTTCAGAAATTGTGTTATTTAATTATCATTCATTAGCCCACGTGACAGTGAAACTCTGCTCAGGCTCCTGCTTCCCTCCGTGAGCCTTCTTGCACTCCCCCACTTCTCTTTTCAGTGGACACAACCAGAAAACCTCAAGTATCCTCTGAGTTTGACAGGAATGGGAGAGGGTATAAGCTTGATGCCATATTAAGCAGTTTTCCATTGGATGAGGAAAGCCTAACTTCCTGTTTCTTAAAACAGGGTGTCTGTTTTCTTAAAACAGTATAGCTTCCTGTTTCTTAAATTTCTTCCTGATAACTTCTTTTCTTAAATCCAGATGATTTTTCTGATGGAATCCTTGCTAGAAAGCCAAGTTAAGGCCTCAGAGCTGTTCATTTATTTGCCATCCACCCTTTAGAAAATTCTTAGACTGGGTCAGTCAACAGTTTATATCTATGCACTTAACTCACTGTCAAGGGCACAAAACATTTATAGAAGAGGAAGATTCAACATAGCAGTGTCTAATACCTGAGTCATCCCATCTTGCCAACTTGTCTAATCTTTCTTAATGAGTCTTGCTTTCTGTCCCCCTATTTTTCTGTTGTGGCCTGACTTTTAATATAAGGCTGATTCTGAATCAGATTAATCAAATGCATGTTAAATTTGAGTGGTGGCTTTGTGGGAAGAGGGAAAAGATGGGCCAGTAAACCCTAAACCACAGAGCAATTATTTTGCACAGCTTTGGAAGTAAAGTGCTTTTCAACAAATGAAGAAACAGTCCATGCTTGTGGATGGGAAGAATCAATATTGTGAAAATGGCCATACTGCCCAAAGTAGTTAATAGTTTCAATGCTATTCCCATTAAACTACCATTGACACTCTTCCCAGAATTAGAAAAAAATATATTTTTTTTATGCTTTAAGTTCTAGGGTACATGTGCACAATGTGCAGCTTTATTACATGTATATACATGTGCTGTGTTGGTTTGCTGCACCCATTAACTCGTCATTTACGTAAGGTATTTCTCCTAATGCTATCCCTCCCCCATGCCCCCACCCCATGACAGGCCCCAGTGTGTGATGTTCCCCACCCTGTGTCCAAGTGTTCTCATTGTTCAATTCCCACCTATAAGTGAGAACATGCAGGGTTTGGTTTTCTGTCCTTGCGATAGTTTGCTCAGAATGATGGTTTCCAGCTTCATCTGTGTTGCTGCAAAGGACATGAACTCATCCTTTTTTATGGCTGCATAGTATTCCATGGTATATATGTGCCACATTTTCTTAATCCAGTCTGTCATTGATGGACATTTGGGTTGGTTCCAAGTCTTTGCTATTGTACATAGTGCCACAATAAACATATGTGTGCATGTGTCTTTATAGTAGCATGATTTATAATCTTTTCAGTATATATCCAGTAATGGAATCACTGGGTCAAACGGTATTTCTAGTTCTAGATCCTTGAGGATCGCCACACTGTCTTCCACAATGGTTGAACTAGTTTATAGTCCCACCAACAGTGTAAAAGTGTTCCTATTTCTCCACTTCCTCTCCAGCACCTGTTGTTTCCTGACTTTTAAATGATCTCCATTCTAACTGGCGTGAGATGGTATCTCATTGTGGTTTTGATTTGCATTTCTCTGATGACCAGTGCTGATGAGCATTTTTTCATGTGTCTGTTGGCTGCATAAATGTCTTCCTTTGAGAAGTGTCTGTTCATATCCTTTCCCCACTATTTGATGGGGTTCTTTGATTTTTTCTTGTAAATTTGTTTCACTTCGTTGTAGATTCTGGATATTAGCCATTTGTCAGATGAGTAGATTCCAAAAATTTTCTCCCATTCTATACGTTGCCTATTCACTCTGATGGTAGTTGTGTTTGCTGTGCAGAAGCTCTTTAGTTTAATTAGATCCCATTTGTCTATTTTGGCTTTTGTTGCCATTGCTTTTGGTGTTTTATTCATGAAATCCTTGCCCATGCCTATGTCCTGAATGGTATTGCCTAGGTTTTCTTCCAGGGTTTTTATGGTTTTTAGGTCTAACATTTAAGTCTTTAATACATCTTGATTTAATTTTTGTGTAAGGTGTAAGGAAGGGATCCAGTTTCAGCTTTCTACATGTGGCTAGGCAGTTTTCCCAACACCATTTATTAAATAGGGAATCCTTTTCCCATTTCTTGTTTTTGTCAGGTTTGTCAAAGATCAGATGGTTGTAGATGTGTGGTGTTATTTCTGAGGGCGCTGTTCTGTTCCATTGGTCTCTCTGTTTTGGTACCAGTAGCATGCTGTTTTGGTTACTGTAGCCTTGTAGTATAGTTTGAAGTCAGGTAGCATGATGCCTCCAGCTTTGTTCTTTTTGCTGAGGATTGTCTTGGCCATGTGGACTCTTTTTTGGTTCCATACGAACTTTAAAGTAGTTTTTTCAAATTCTGTGAAGAAAGTCATTGGTAGCTTAATGGGGTTGGCATTGAATCTATAAATTACCTTGGGCAGTATGGCCATTTTCACGATATTGATTCTTCCTATCCATGAGTATGGAATGTTCTTCCATTTGTTTGTATCCTCTTTTATTTTGTTGAGCAGTGGTTTGTAGTTCTCCTTGAAGAGGTCCTTCACATCCCTTGTATGTTGTATTCTTAGGTATTTTATTCTCTTTGAAGCAATTGTGAATGGGAGTTCACACATGATTTGGCTCTCTGTTTGTCTGTTATTGGTATATAGGAATGCTTTTGATTTTTGCACATTGATTTTGTGTCCTGAGACTTTGCTGAGGTTGCTTATCAGCTTAAGGAGATTTTGGGCTGAGACAATGGAGTTTTCTGAATGTACAATCATGTCATCTGCAAACAGGGGCAATTTGACTTCCTCTTTTCCTAAGTGAATACTCTTTATTTCTTTCTCCTGCCTGATTGCCCAGGCCAGAACTTCCAATACTATGTTGAACAGGAGTGGTGAGAGAGGGAATCCCTGTCTTGTGCCAGTTTTCAAAGGGAACGCTTCCAGTTTTTGCCCATTAAGTATGATACTGGCTGTGTGTTTGTCATAAATAGCTCTTATTATTTTGAGATAATGTTCCATCAATATCGAATTTGTTGAGAGTTTTTAGCATGAAGTGCTGTTGAATTTTGTGGAAGGCCTTTTCTGCATCTGTTGAGAGAGATAATGATGTGGTTTTTGTCTTTGGTTCTGTTTATATGATGGATTACTTTTATTGGTTTGCATATGTTGAACTAGCTTTGCATCCCAGGGATGAAGCCAACTTGATCATGGTGGATAAGCTTTTTGATGTGCTGCTGGATTCGGTTTGCCAGTATTTTATTGAGGATTTTTGCATCCATGTTCATCAGGGATATGGGTCTAAAATTCTCTTTTTTTTGTTATGTCTCTGCCAGGCTTTGGTATCAGGAGGATGCTGGCCTCATAAAATGAGTTACAGAGGATTCCCTCTGTTTCTATTGATTGGAATACTTTCAGAAGGAATGGTACCAGCTCCTCTTTGTACCTCTGGTAGAATTCACCTGTGAATCTGTCTGGTCCTGGACTTTTTTTGGTTGGTAGGCTATTAATTATTGCCTCAATTTCAGAGACTGTTATTGGTCTATTTAGCGATTCAACTTCCTGGTTTAGTGTTGGGAGAGTGTATGTGTCCAGGAATTTATCCATTTCTCCTAGACTTCCTAGTTTATTTGCATAGAAGTATTTATAGTATTCTCTGATGGTAGTTTGTATTTCTGTGGGGTCGGTGGTGATATCCCCTTTATCATTTTTAATTGCGTCGATTTGATTCTTCTCTCTTTTCTTCTTTATTAGTCTTGCTAGTGGTCTGTCAATTTTGTTGATCTTTTCAAAAAACCAACTCCTGGATTCATTGAATTTTTGGAGGGTTCTTTGTGTCTCTATCTCCTTCAGTTCTGCTCTGATCTTAGTTATTTCTAGCCTTCTGCTAGCTTTCGAATGTGTTTGCTCTTGCTTCTCTAGTTCTTTTAATTGCGATGTTAGAGTGTCAATTTTAGATCTTTCCTGCTTTCTCTTGTGGGCATTTAGTGCTATAAATTTCCCTCTACACACTGCTTTAAATGTGTCCCAGAGATTCTGGTATGTTGTATCTTTGTTCTCATTGGTTTCAAAGAACATCTTTATTTCTGCCTTCATTTCGTTATGTACCCAGTAGTCATTCAGGAGCAGGTTGTTCAGTTTCCATGTAGTTGAGCGGTTTTGATTGAGTTTCTTAGTCCTGAGTTCTAGTTTGATTGCACTGTGGTCTGAGAGACAGTTTGTTATAATTTCTGTTCTTGTACATTTGCTGAGGAGTGCTTTACTTCCAATTACGTGGTCAATTTTGGAATAAGTACGATGTGGTGCTGAGAAGAATGTATATTCTGTTGATTTGGGGTGGAGAGTTCTATAGATGTCTATTAGGTCTGCTTGCTGCAGAGATGAGTTCAATTCCTGGATATCCTTGTTAACTTTCTGTCTCGTTGATCTGTCTAATGTTGACAATGGAGTGTTGAAGTCTCCCATTATTATTGTATGGGAGTCTAAGTCTCTTTGTAAGTCTCTAAGGACTTGCTTTATGAATCTGGGTGCTCCTGTATTGGGTGCATATATATTTAGGATAGTTAGCTCTTCCTGTTGAATTGATCCCTTTACCATTATGTAATGGCCTTCTTTGTCTCTTTTGATCTTTGATGGTTTAAAGTCTGTTTTATCAGAGACTAGTATTGCAACCCCCGCTTTTTTTTGTTCTCCATTTGCTTGGTAAATCTTCCTCCATCCCTTTATTTTGAGCCTATGTATGTCTCTGCGTGTGAGATGGGTCTCTTGAATACAGCAGACTGATGGGTCTTGACTCTTTATCCAGTTTGCCAGTCTGTGTCTCTTAATTGGAGCATTTAGTCCATTTACATTTAAGGTTAAGATTGTTATGTGTGAACTTGATCCTGCCATTATGATATTAACTGGTTATTTTGCTCATTAGTTGATGCAGTTTCCTCCTAGCCTCGATGGTCTTTACATTTTGGCATGTTTTTGAGATGGCTGGTACCGGTTGTTCCTTTCCATGTTGAGTGCTTCCTTCAGGGTCTCTTGTAAGGCAGGCCTAGTGGTGACAAAATCTCTAAGCATTTGCTTATCTGTAAAGGATTTTATTTCTCCTTCACTTATGAAACTTAGTTTGGCTGGATATGAAATTCTGGGTTTAAAATTCTTTTCTTTAAGAATGTTGAATATTGGCCCCCACTCTCTTCTGGCTTGTAGAGTTTCTGCCGAGAGATCTGCTGTTAGTCTGATGGGCTTCCCTTTGTGGGTAACCCGACCTTTCTCTCTGGCTGCCCTTAAGATTTTTTCCTTCATTTCAACTTTGGTGAATCTGGCAATTATGTGTCTTGGAGTTGCTCTTCTCGAGGAGTATCTTTGTGGCGTTCTCTGTATTTCCTGGATTTGAATGTTGGCCTGCCCTACTAGGTTGGGGAAGTTCTCCTGGATGATATCCTGAAGAGTGTTTTCCAACTTGGTTCCATTTTCCCCCTCACTTTCAGGCACCCCAATCAGACGTAGATTTGGTCTTTTTACATAATCCCATACTTCTTGCAGGCTTTGTTCATTTCTTTTTCTTCTTTTTTCTTTTGGTTTCTCTTCTCGCTTCATTTCATTCATTTGATCCTCAATTGCTGATACCCTTTCTTCCAGTTGATCGAGTCGGTTACTGAAGCTTGTGCATTTGTCACGTATTTCTCGTGTCATGGTTTTCATCTCTTTCATTTCGTTTATGACCTTCTCTGCATTAATTAGTCTAGCCGTCAATTCTTCCACTTTTTTTTCAAGATTTTTAGTTTCTTTGCGCTGGGTACGTAATTCCTCCTTTAGCTCTGAGAAATTTGATGGACTGAAGCCTTCTTCTCTCATCTCGTCAAAGTCATTCTCCGTCCAGCTTTGATCCGTTGCTGGCGATGAGCTGCGCTCCTTTGCCGGGGGAGATGCGCTCTTGTTTTTTGAATTTCCAGCTTTTCTGCCCTGCTTTTTCCCCATCTTTGTGGTTTTATCTGCCTCTGGTCTTTGATGATGGTGATGTACGGATGGGGTTTTGGTGTAGGTGTCCTTCCTGTTTGATAGTTTTCCTTCTAACAGTCAGGACCCTCAGCTGTAGGTCTGTTGGAGATTGCTTGAGGTCCACTCCAGACCCTGTTTGCCTGGGTAACAGCAGCAGAGGCTGCAGAAGATAGAATATTTCTGAACAGCAAGTGTACCTGTCTGATTCTTGCTTTGGAAGCTTCCTCTCAGGGGTGTACTCCACCCTGTGAGGTGTGGGGTGTCAGACTGCCCCTAGTGGGGGATGTCTCCCAGTTAGGCTACTCAGGGGTCAGGGACCCGCTTGAGCAGAGAGTCTGTCCCTTCTCAGATCTCAACCTCCGTGTTGGGAGATCCACTGCTCTCTTCAAAGCTGTCAGACAGAGTCGTTTGCGTCTGCAGAGGTGTCTGCTGCTTTGTTATTGTTTTCTGTGCCCTGCCCCCAGAGGTGGAGTCTACAGAGACAGGCAGGTTTCCTTGAGCTGCTGTGAGCTCCACCCAGTTCGAGCTTCCCAGCAGCTTTGTTTACCTACTTAAGCCTCAGCAATGGCGGGCGCCCCTCCCCCAGCCTCGCTGCTGCCTTGCCGGTAGATCACAGACTGCTGTAATAGCAATGAGGGAGGCTCCGTGGGTGTGGGACCCTCCCGGCCAGGTGTGGGATATGATCTCCTGGTGTGCCTGTTTGCTCAAAGCGCAGTATTGGGGTGGGAGTTACCCGATTCTCCAGGTGTTGTGTGTCTCAGTTCCCCTGGCTAGGAAAAGGGATTCCCTTCCCCCTTGCGCTTCTCAGGTGAGGCAATGCCTTGCCCTGCTTCAGCTCTCGCTGGTCGGGCTGCAGCAGCTGACCAGTACCGATCGTCCGGCACTCCCCAATGAGATGAACCCAGTACCTCAGTTGAAAATGCCGAAATCACTGGTCTTCTGTGTTGCTGGCGCTGGGAGTTGAAGACTGGAGCTGCTCCTATTCGGCCATCTTGCTCCGCCCCCCGAGTATTTCTTAATGTTTTTGAGTTTGATTGGATAAAAGGAGGATGTAATAGAATGCTCCAGTGTCCTGTTTATCATCTGGCAGGCTTTGAAAGTGTGTCTGTTCCATAGACTTCTGCCCAGTTGATAACACAGTTTGCCCCAGCAACTTATTCCTCAGGTAAATGAGATCTTGCTGAAACTATAGTTGATAGTGAGATGCTTCTGGAAGCACTGGGGTTGCAGACTAACAGAAGGATGTATGTATCCCACTGCTTTGCTTTATTTACCTTGCTCTATTCACTTAGGATTCACTGTTGACTTTTCTCAGTCATAGGGAAGATTTACAGAACCGGTCTTCATGAAATCAGTTAGGACTGTTATTAATTGATCACTGTCAAATTAATTATTGCTGAAATTTTAGCTCTTTGCAATAGATGAATCAACTGTTAAAGCTACATTGGAAGATACTTGCATTTTCTCCTCAAAGATTCATTATTCCCAGTGTTTATCTTCATAAGCTCTGTATGGTTAGTGACCCATATATGACCCTCTAAAAATGTTAAGAGCTTCAAAAGTCAGTCCTATATTGAGTGCCCTATACTTTTTGAACTATTTGCTGGGGGTTACATATAGATGAAAAATGTTAAACTTTCATTAATATAAAAATGTATGACAAAGCAACAGCAATCAAGACAATATGATACTGGCATAAGGATAGACATATGGATCAATGAAATAGAATTGAGAGTTCAGGTACTAACTCTCCTGTTTATAGTCAATTGATTTTTGACAAGGTAGTATAGATCATTCAGCGGAGGAAAGAATAGTATTTTCAAGGAATAATGCTAGGATGACTGGATATTCGCATGCAAAAGAATGAAGGAAAATGCCTAAATCATATCATATATAACTCAAAATGGATCAAAGACCTAAATGTAAGAGGTAAAACTATAAAACTCCTTGAAGAAACTGTAGGTGAAAATGTTCATGATCTTTGGTTAAGCAGTGTTTTTTTTAAATATGACACCAAATCAAAAAACCAAAAAAAAAAAGAATAGATAAATTGAACTTCAAAAACCTTGAAGCTTTTGTGCTTCATAGGACATGACCCAGAAAGTGAAAAGACAACCCACAGAACCAGAGAAAATATTTGCTAATCATATATTTGCAGAATGGGAGAAAATATTTGCTAATCATATATTTGATAAGGGACTTCTATCTAGAGTATAAAAAGGACTCTTACAACTCAGTAATAAAAATGCAAATACCCCAATGTTTAAATGGGCTCAAGGAATCTGAATAAATATTTCCCCAAAGATGATGTAGAAATAACCAATAAGCACATGAAAAGTTGCTCAGTGTCATTAACCATCTAGGAAATGCAAATCAAAGCCACAAGAAAACACCACACTGACTAGGATGGCTACAGTCAAAAAGTCAAATAATAACAAGTTTCGACAAGGATGTAGAGAAATTGGAACCCTCTTACACTGGACCAGAATGTTTATCTACATAACCTACTGCTACAGTGACATTTGGGGTACATTTGCAAAATTCTGAGAGTTGAATAGATAAAGTATCTTCTCTGAAAAGAATTTTGCTGTAAGTTCTTTTTTTTTTTTTTTTTGGATGGGGGAAGGTGTTACATGACTCCCCAATTGGAGCCTAGAGTAGCTAAGATGTGGTACTTCTGATTAAAGACAGATACATATGCTTAGGAAACCAGATGGAAATGGGTAAGTTAGCAGAGAAGTCTATTGTGAAAATAAGGGTTATAACATTTCAGTTGGAGACTGTTTTAGCTGCATGTCACAGAAACCCAAAATAGATACAAGTTTCTTTTACTCAGGTAACAGTCCTTAGGTCAGTAGTTCTAAGACTGGTGTAGTGGCTCTGCTCCCTCAGGTCAATCAGAGACCCTGTCTCCTCTCTTGTTGTTAATTTATCAACTCTGAGGTATCTCACTGACTTGGTCCAAGATGGCTTACCAGGTCTGTGTTAAAAGCAGCAGATGAAGGATAGGGGAAATGAAACAGGAAGCAGGGACCCCTCCCTATAAGGACAAACTCTGAAGTTGCATGTATCAGTTATGCTCACATTCCATTGGTCAGAATTTAGCCATGTGGTCACACCAAGCTCCAAGACAGACTGAGAAATGTAGTCTTTTTTCTTTCATTCCGCCTGTATAATTGCAGAAGAGAAATATAGTATTTTACATGTGCCCTGCTAAAAATTATTTTTCTGCTTCATGCCCTGCTGAAAATTATTTTACTATGAAAGAAGGTGATAACGAATATTGGAGTACAACCAGCATCCGTAGCTAGAGAGTCTTCAGGGTTACCTGGTAGGCAGTCAAGATATTCCTCAGAAAGCAGCTTTGGTTCTTCCACAATACTTCGAACATATCCTCAAATAGAGTCTAAAGTTCTATATCATATAATATGGCAGAAATAGTGTTAGCTTGAAAATTGTTCAGTACCTCTATAGTGACAAATATTGTCTTTTCGTATTGTTTCTACCCCTCTTCATCTGAGGATAAACTCCCATTTCTTTAGGTGAACAATAGTCTCCTCTTCCATCGTGGTTTTGATGGGGCTTCCCATTATATGGTCGCCCTGTGACATTGGCCTGATAATTACTCCATCCTCCTGACCTTTACTGGGTGGTCTGATCACAGGGCCCAGACAAGGATAGTGTTTCATATGAAGACAGTGAGAAAGGTAAACTGCCTTTCCTGTAGTTAAGTAAGTTTAGGTATAATACTGAAGCTTTCATTGTTCTTGCTCCATCCTTCTTTACCACTGTCATATGAAGAAAACCTGTTCGGTGTTAGAGAGAGATAAAGAGAGGAGGAGCCAAATGCACAGAAATAAGCAAACTTATTTCTTGACATAGTCTTGATGACATCATCTGACTCCCTTGACATAGTTCTGGTCAATGAGGTGTAAAGAGAAGTGTTCTACAGATTTCTGGGAAAGTCTTTACTTTCTTTCTCCTCCTCCTCCTTGGAATAACAACGATGGAAGTGACCAGCCACTTGTGACCATGTGATGACAAACATGAGGAGAAAACACACAGTAAGGATAACAAAGTGGACAGAGAAGATGGTCCTGAGATGTCAGTGACATTATGCAGCTACTGCACCAGCCCTAACTTTAGGTTATGTCAGCAAAATAAACCTAAACAGTTAGGCCATTAGTATTTGGCTCACTATTACATAACGCCAAGCACAATCCTTACTGATCAGATGTTGTTACAGTATTCTAAGTCTGAGATAATAAAACCTGGGGAAAATACTGAGCACACAGTGAACTTCAATGCTGAATAAATACTTGCTGAATGAATTAATAAATGGATTTCTGAAATCATAGTAATTCTCATTTCTGTTCCTAGAAGTAGAAAAAATAAGATGTATACAACATATACTTCAAAAGAATTGGAAGAAATTGTTGGCTAACTGCATGTTTGATGGAGACAGATAGGTTAAGTACATACCATGGAGTGCTTTGAACATCAGATTGAAATGTTTTGCTTAAGTCAGTGGGCAATAGAGAGAAGTTGGTGTTTGTGTGGCTAGAGAGTGATTTAAACAGGTATGCCTCAAAGTTCAGATCCATTTTAGGCTGAAGCTCTCAGTTGTGCTCCCACATCAATAATAGTCATCTATAAGTATGTGATCTTCAAACATAAATATGATAGTTACATTTTACCTGTTGTAATATAAATGAGGACCTATTATCTCATTATTCAGTAAGGAAATATCTGTACTATGTGGTATCACCCATTGTTTTCAGAAGCTACAATTGTTATTGATTACGTAGAAGGGGGAGAGGGCTGAGATTGCCCTGGGTTACGTTCATTTGGCTGCAGTAATTATTCTTTTATTCCTGAATAGCAAGTAATCATCTTATTAAGCCTACTTACAGAGTTAGTGTACGTAAAGAGTAACACATGCTCATTTTCAAATCAGTGATTCAGAATAAATAAAACTTTTGTAGGAAAATATAAACCATGTTTTTAGGGGCAAAGAATAGAACCACATCATTGGAGATCTGATGTGGGAGTTCTTTGATCTCTGCACTGCATATCCTGGAGAAGAATAAAGACAACTTATAACACTAATTGAGCATTCCTTCCTTTGCCTTCTCCCCTTCCTCCTCCTCCTCCACTTAACCACTTGGTTTTAGGCACTTCCTTAGCTCTCCCTTCCCTTCAGTCCCCAGTGTAGATCCACTTGGTAATCTGTCCATGCATGTTTGGTACCTGTTATCATGCTGTCTTTGATAGTTAAAAATTATGTTTTTTTTAAGTAGAATCTCATTTGCAAAAAAAATTACTTTAGCCAACATAAAATATACAGTACTTAGTTCATGTTTCTAAACTATTTCTAAAGTAATGGTTATTTCTATCCAATGTAAAGTTTCCATTTCCCCAGACTTTTTGCTATTATTTATTGTATTTGACTTCTCTACAACTATCTAAATACTAAAGAACTACATAAAGCACTGTATTCAACTCTCTATGATGCATGATAAATTTACATTTTTTAAAATATTATACTCAAGCTGGTCAGAATAGGTAAAACTCCCTTTGCTCCAGCTACATCTCCATCTCAGTCAGCCCCTGTCCTCTCAAGGTTACTATTAATATCTGTCTTCCTGTCTCCTCGGACCTCTCCCATATACTCCTCTATAGTTTCCATTTCTTTCCATTCATGCTAAGTTACATCATCTCTCTGACCCTGAATTTCCTCTTGAATAATTGTTTTTTTCCTCACCTACTGTTCTCTGATTTCTAATGCTTTTAATATCATATACTTGTGACACACAAAAATATTTGTACAGAAGGAGGAAAGTCTTAGGAAAATCCGTTTTAAATAATTTATGATCTTTTCCAAGTAAAAATGTGACAAATGAGCAGGCTATTCAAAATAATTAAGGGTCCATAGTTTGCTTGGTTTCCTATCTGACAGTTTGTACTTTTCTAACAAGCAACTTCTGGGCTTTTGGTTACTATTACGTAAAAAAATAGACTTTTAAGAAAAATTAACATTAGAGCCATGGGAATGTATATAATTTTCATCTAAGATTTCAGACATTTTTAGATTGCTTATTTCTAGAATGTTGGCTCTTCATCAAAGGTTTTCCACAGCAAATGACTTAAAATCTTCTCAGAATATAGAGGAATAAAAAATAAACACCATGGCCTAAACCCCGTAATCTTCCTTCTACATTTTTTAAGATTCTCAGACTTTAGCAAATGCCACAGGTGGCCCCTCACCATTCTTTCTGAAAACTGGCCCATTTAGTAGTGTACCTTTGAGAGACACAAAAATATACTGGGGAGATGGAAGGCTTTGATGATGGTAGTGGTTACCCAAATGTATACATTTTTCAATGCCCGATCAACTGTACCTTTTTAAAGGGTGAATTTTATTGTTTACAAATTATACTTCAGTAAACCTCGCTTTAAAAATTGTTGGGCTACTCACTGCAGCTTTTGTCAGAACGTGTATTACTACCCAGGATCCATAACACTATAACAGTAGCTAACATATTGGGAGCTCACCCTGTGTGAGACAATAGTCTAAGTGTTTTATATAGTTTAACTCCTTTAATCTTCATAATCATTCTCTGAATTTGGGGTTGCTTTTCAGATTCGATAGATATGGAAACAAAGTTTCAAGGACGTCCTGTAACTTGTACCTAACTAATATCAAAGTCAGGTGGGCAGGCATGCACTCTCACATACACACCCCACTTGAGAATGTATTGGTTAGAAGCACTACAGTTTGGTGACCTAACTGGTATGGATATGAGTGTTCTTAGGGTCAGTTAAGCAAAAATGAGGTTTTACAAGGCCTTAATTGTCCTTATATATAATTTGCATTTTATTGTATTGCAATGGTAAGCCATTGAAGAGTCAAAAACAAGAGAATGACATGATCAGATTCACATTTGGAATAGTGGCAGGTGGACTAGGCAGGGAGACCCAACATGGTAATCTCCCGTAGTAATTCAGATAACAAAAGCCTAAATTGAAGCACTCATTTGGGGAAGAGAGGAGAAAAACCAGTAATGGGCTAACTTTGCATTTGCCTGAGAGGCAATGTCTCAGCACATGTATTGAAGCAGAGAGAATGCTGGAGAGCTTTCTTTCTCTAGCTGTTCCAAATTGAATAACAAAAGGCAATGACTCTTCTGCTTACGTGTTTTCTTGTAGGTATCAACTATTCCTAAACTGGAAGACCCCTGATTGGCATCTCCCTGCACTTTGTACCTTTATCGAACTCTTGACCAGCTCACTGTTTCCTTTATACCCTAAATAAAAATGTTAGAGTAGAGTATTGTCTTTGTAAAGTTTCAAGGAGAAGCTTTTTATTTATTTGTTTTACTGGTTTTCTTTTTAAATTTTTTTTAAAATTATTTTTATTGTATTTTAAGTTCTGGGATACATGTGCAGAGCGTGCAGGTTTGTAACATAGGCATACATGTGCCATGGTGGTTTGCTGCACCCATCAACCCGTCATCTACATTAGGTATTTCTCCTAATGCTATCCCTCCCCTAGCCCCCCAACCCCAACAGGCCCTGGTGTGTGATGTTCCCTTCCCTGTGTCCATGTGTTCTCATTGTTCAACTCCCACCTATGAGTGAGAACATGTGGTGTTTGGTTTTCTGTTCTTGGGTTAGTTTGCTGAGAATGATAGTTTCCAGCTTCATTCATGTCCCTGCGAAGGACATGTACTCATTTTTTATGACTGCATAGTATTCCATGATGTATATGGGCCTCATTTTCTTTATCTAGTCTATCATGTAACCCATAAATGTCTCTTTCTTCTATTTTTCTGAAATTTGAGTCATTTGGTAAAAAAATGAGTCTAAACACTCTGTTCTTCAATCTAGAGATAACTCTAATCCTCGATGTAATCATTTCATAAATGTTTCTCCTGCTTAATTTATCTCCTTAACATTTTAGAAGAGTTTTGGCAGTCATTAATTTTAGTTCTTCTAAAATATTTTCTGAAATTAACTTCCCATCATTCTAGTTTTTTCTTCAGGCATCTCTCTTTTCATGGAGCCATATTCACATAAATCAGGTCTTTCCCTCTCAATAGCCTTGGAAGATATTTGTGAATCTTTGGAATTTGGGTGTCTCTCTATCCGAGATAATTCCTCTAATATTGTTTTTGGCATTCTCCAGTGGGTGAGGGGGAGGGTGGATCTAGGTTCTCTGGGGCCTGACGTTGGTCCTTTTTAAAAAGAATACAAATTATAATTACCAAATTAGGTTTAGGGTCATGAAATGGCCTGTGCAAGTAAGAGGCCTTAGAGCTGAAACTTCTTTTGTTTGCTTGCTTGCTTGTTTGCTTGTTTTGAGACAGGGTCCCACTCTGTCACCCAGGCTAGAGTGCAGTGGTGCAATCTGGACTCACTGCAACCTCTGCCTCCCAGGTCCAAGGGATCCTCCCACCTCAGTCTCCTGAGCAGCTGGGACTACAGGCACACACCGCCAAACCTGACTAATATTGGTTTTTTTTTTTTTTTTTTCGGTAGATATGGGGTTTTGCCATGTTGCCCAGGCTGGTCTCAAAACTCCGGGGCTTGAGCGATCCACCTGCCTTGGCCTCCCAAAGTGCTGGAATTACAGGCATGCCCAGCAGCCCGGGCTGAAACTTTTTTAATGTTTTGGTAAATCAACCAGCCTCAGGTGAAAACTGACATTACTATTATATTCATGTTCTCTTGCTGCTATAGCAAATTATCACAAACTTAGTGGTTTGGAACAGCACAAGTTTATTATCTTCCAGCTTTTTCAGCAGGCTGACATAGATATCTCACTGGACTAGAACAGGGATATCAAGCCAGATGTCAGTCCTATCTGCTCTGGAGGCTAAGGCTGAAGGATCACTTAAGCTCAGGAATTCAAGACCAGCCCGGACAACATAGCAAGACTCAGCCTCAAAAAAGAAAAAAAAAGATGTCAGCAGGGGCTTTGTTTGCTTCAGGAAGCCATAGGGGAGAATCCGTTTCCTTGCCTTTTCTTTTTTTTTTTTTTCTTTTTTAGAGACAGAGTTTCACTCTTGTTTCCCAGGCTGGAGTACAGTGGTGTGATCTCGGCCACTGCAACCTCCGCCTTCCAGATTCAAGCGATTCTCCTACCTCATCCTTCGAAGTAGTGGGATTACAGCCATGTGCAACCATGCCAGGCTAATTTTGTATTTTCTAGAGGCCTCCTGCATTCTATGACTTACGGTCTTCTTCCTTCATCTTCGATGCCAACAGTGGCAGGCCAGGTTCCTATATTGTATTAAATATGTCTCTGATTGCTGTTCCATCATTATATGTCTCTTTAAGCACAGGAAGGAACAGTTCTCAGCTTTTAAAGACTTGTGATTAGATTGGACCTACTTGGATAATTAAGGATAATCTCCCCATTTCAAGATCTATAACCTTAATCACTCTGCAGAGTTCCTGCTGCCACGTAACCAACAAACCTTCAATTTGTAAAAAAACACAGTATCTGTGAAGCATAATAAAGCCAAATGCAATGAAAGGAGGCCTGTTTATGTTAGTAAAAATGAAAGGGAAAGTATATAACCTTCCCTCCTTTTCCAAGAGAACATTAAACAAAATTATAAAATCTTTGTGAATACCCAACATTATAACTATTTTCAGAGCTCCTTGACAAAAATTGTTTCATTTCTTAATGGTCTAGAGAAATAATCCGAATAGATGGAGCCAAAGATTAATGACCAGTAGTAGTTTATCTTATGCATCTAAGATACCACGTATATTTTAAAAGAAAACTTTAGTCTCTTAACTCCTCTCCCACAAGTAAGAAATGTGGTAGTTTCATACACTGTTGGGCCTAGACCTGTGCTCACATTGTCCCAGGTATTTCCCTCACTCCCATTACCCTATGATTCTTTTGAGTTAAGTGTCTTTAAGAGATGGAAGCTCAAAAGTTAATAAGAGAAAATCCATTGAATTATATATAGGTCTAGTAGCAGGTCATACACAATTTGTATTATTGATTATCTCACATAAAAGAACTCTAGAACAGTGGTTCTCAAATCGTTTGGTTTCAGAATCCCTTTACAATCTAAAAACTTGAGGACCACAAGGAACTTTTGTTTATGTGGGTTGGCTATAACCCACTAATATTTATTAGCTATAACCTAATATTTACCATATAAAAATTAAAATAGGACATTTAAAAATATTTATTAATTCATTTAAATGTAACAATAAAAATGCTTTAGATATAAACGTAAATAGTCATATTTCTAAATTATAACAATTATATTTTTCAAAACAAAAACAATCACTGGCATTGTCTCAAATTTGTGTGAATTTCTTTAATGTATGCCTTAATGAAAGACAGCTAGATTCCTTTATTTGCTTCAGTCTGTTGCAATACTTGTTTTGATTGGAGCATATGAAGAAAATAAAGCCTCACATGGATATGTAGTTAGAAGAGAGACTATTTTAATAACCTTAAGATAATTGTGGATATTATTCCTTGATAATGCATTAAAACTCAACAAGTGGTAGTATATTTTTTTAATCTACTTTTTTTTTTTTTTTTTTTTTTTGAGACAGGGTCTCACTTTGTTGCCCAGGCTGGAGTGCACTGGCATGATTATGGCTCACTGCAACTTCGATCACCCATGCTCAAGCCTTCCTCCTACCTCAGCATCCCTAGTAACTGGGACCACAGACACATGCCACCATGCCCAGCTAATTTTTTTTTTTTTTGTAATTTTTTTTTCTTTTTTTCTGTAGTGACAGGGTCTCACTCTCTTGCCCAGGCTAGTCTTGAACTCCTGGGCTCAAGTGATCCTCCTGCCTCCTCCCAAAGTTCTGGAATTATGGGGGTAAGCCACTGCATCTGGCCTATCCACATTATTGACCGAATTTGTTAAACAGCTTCGTTGAAATACAATTCACACATCATACAATGCGCACATTTAAAATGTACAGTTGTATGACCTTTATTATATTCAAAGTTATGTAGTCATCATCACAATTTTAGAATTTTAACAACACATTCAATTTTATAATATTTTTTCACACCAAAAAGAAACCTCATAACTATTCCCAATTTCCCCATCTCCAGCCACTAACAGAACTTGTAGATGACAGGGTTGATGGGTGCAGCAAACCACCATGGCACGTGTATACCTATGTAACAAACCTGCACATTCTGCACATGTATCCCAGAACTTAAAATATAATAAAAAAATAGTTTCATAATCTAAAGAAATTCAGAAAATAAATAATATTAAAATGAGGAAACATTGGAAATTAGTTTTTTACTTATTTGTCTAATGTTGAGTAGTAAATTTGCTTATTCTAATCTGGAAACCAAGCCTTTTATCAGCTATTTTACTAGAAAATCTATGTGAAATATTATGATAACTTAGAAAAAGTCCAAGGCATAGGCTTAATTTGTCTGTCATATTGAATAATCTTCAAATAATCTTTTAATCTTCAAAAATGGTAATAGAAAACTGTTAGATTTGAGAAATTGGATATGAATTATGCTGGCATTCTAACATTCTCAAGTTAAATTCCCCTAAGCAGTGTTCCATGGGAAATGAATTCATTTGAACAACTTAAAGAAATATTTTAAGAATGAGATGTGCCTTTCGTTATAAAACCTCTAACTGCTGCAAACATATGTAGGAATTTTGTAGTAGGTTGAATGAATTAGTTATATAAAAATCTGCAAATAAACTTCCTATAGAAAATATAATAGACATGAAATAAATTATGTTGAGATATTTTATTTAGCTGGTTGAAATCAGATTCATTTTTGTCAGTGCTTTATTTGTGATATAGTTTTGACAGGAATTTTCAGAAGACTTTTAAAGTACATATTTGTACTTTTGTACTTTAATCACATTATTAATAGTGATGATAATAACAATAGATAATACTTATTGACTGCTTACCATGTACCAAGTACTACCTGTTTTTTTATATGCATTATCTTATTTAATTCTCAAATAGCTATATGAGGACTGTTCTTGCTGGGAACAAATAAACCAAAAAAAAAAAAAAAACTCAAAGCTTCGGATGTGGTAATCATTGACATATTTATTTGTCATGGGAGTAATTTCACTACCCTATAACAGCATTTTTACACTCTAAGCAGTCTTCTGTTTGATAGCAAGGACTGTTTTGTGGTAGATGGTTTGCTTTTTGCTCTCTTTTAACACTAGTAAAATAGACTGGAAAGTCTTTTAGCCTTTCTATAAACTTTAAAACATTTTTTTCTTTCCAGATATACTGTTCTCATAGACTGGGTTTGATTGAATTTTTCTGTAAAGAAATATAGATAAAGAATAATATGTGATATCTAAAAATTTTAGTACTCTAAGGACTGAAAATGATAAAGATGATAATGATGACATTTATTGTATACTTATTATTAGCTAAGTACGGTAAATACTGAGTATTAGATCTCTGTATAATGCCATAAAATACAGGTACTATTCTTATTCCCACTTTTCAAAAGGGAGAACTGAGGCACAGAAAAATTTAAGTTATTTTCCAAAGGTCCTGTTATTGGTAAGTGGTGCAGCCATGATTTCAACCCAGATTTTATGTCTAAAGTACTGCTGTGCTTCTGCCATTAGACTAGCAATCTGGATTCCTAATCCTGGCTTTAGATTGTGTTCTTGTGCAACTTTCCTAAACTCTTTAAACTTCACTCTCCTCGTCTATCAAATGAGAATAAGAGTAGCAGTGCTTAACATTATGAGCATCACAGATCCCTGTGGGGTGTGTTGTGAGAATAAAAAAGAAAGTAAAGTATTCAGCACAATTCTTGGTATACAAAAGTACTCAGTAAATGGAAATACCTATGGTGGTGAAATAAAGTCTCTCTTATTGAGTGTATTTCCAGCCATGTGGTCCTTACTACTATGTCACGATACTAAATATTCTGCTGACTCTCTGCCTTCTATTTTAAGCCAGTCTAATATACACAGCAGCCAGAGTAATTATCCTAAGGTTTATTTAGGGTCATATCAGTCCTTTGTTCAAAAACCTTCATTGCTTCCCTTTGCCTGCTGCACTAAATAAGAACTCAGCCTGCTACTGAAGGTTCCAATTTATCTTTCCTGCTTTATCCTTTCTCACAGAAACCTGTGTAGTTCTCATTTGGAGTGGGAATACAGTTGTTTGGAAATGTTTTAGAACATCACCATTACTAAAGGTCTACACTCAGCATTTAGAGGATTAGGACCAGGGACGCTCCAGATTATTCTGTGAGTGTGACAGTCTCAGACATGAATTGTCTCACACAAATGTGGATAGTCAACTTCTTCCACTTCCTACACTGAACCTCCTCCCTATTTTCCTACTATCATTCCTTTACTCCTGCTTTCTATTTGACTATTTCTATCCTTCTAATTCTGTGGCAATTGTCATCTTATCTAGCCTTCAAGGCCAAGCTTAAATGATCATTTGTATTTCTGGATTCCTCCAGTTTCTGTGTGAAACCACACTTGTATCTTTTTTTAAAAAAATCTTAGATAGCTTTACCCTTTATACCTGTTTATAATTATAATTATTTTTCATGAAAAAGACAATTGACTACCCTGAAATCTTTTTTAAAGACAACTTCAAAGTCTGATTCATCTTTAGTGTCTCAAAATGTGACTATGTTGTTATACCTTTTAGGTATTTCTGGAGAGTAGACAGCCTATTTTACATTCTTTGGGCATAAATACTCTGCATTATGTATCTCAGCATTGCTGGTGCCTCACCATAGTACCAGACCAATGATCAATGATAAATTCATGTTTTCTAAATCAGTTCCTCTAAGTAGACTGAAAGTTTCTTGAAGGCAGTTAAAACAATATTTATTATTTGGTTGTTCACCTATCAACATTCTTATTTGCCTATCTGTCCATTCACCTGTCCCCTTACTTCATTCAAAAAGACTATGAAAGAGCTGGCAAGAGCAGCGTCTATACTTCCCTGTATATATGAAACAATAGATAGCATGATTCCTTTTATGTACTAGGTGCCTAATATGTTTTGTTGTGTGGACTTGTTAGTAGCCTATAGCATAAAAGAAAGGTGAAAATATTCTCATCTCTTCATATTGTTCAGTGGTGAAATACCATAGATGTCAAAGCACCCAGGACTTGAATGACAGGTTAAAGAAATGTAAAACTGGATAAATTTGGTTTCTTTTAACGTGGTGACATGCTATCAAAAATATATATACTCTGAACAGACCATTTAAAAAGGAGAAGGAGAAGGAGAAGGAGAAAGGAAAAAGGAAGAAGGAAGAAGGAAGAAGTCTTGCTATGTTGCCCAGACTGCAGTACAGTGACTATTCACAGGTGCAGTCCCACTACTGCTCAGCACAGGAGTTTTGACCTGCTCCGTTTCCAACCTGGGCTGGTCACCCCCTCCTTAGGCAAGCTAGTGGTCCCCTGATTCCAGGAGGTCACCATATTGATGCTGAACTTCGTGTGGACACCCAACTGGCATAGCGCACTACAGCCCAGAACTCCTGGGCTCAAGTGATCCTCCTGCCTTAGCTTCCCAAGTAGCCAGACTACAGATGCATACCATAGGAACCTCTTAGTACTTGTCTAATTTATACCCCTCAGTTAAATAAACAAGAAGAAATTAAATGGCAAATTCAAGGGCGAACACAGATTTACATTCAGAGATTACTGGTAGATTATGTAGGCTACTGTAATTTCACTAGAGAAAAATAACTCCCTTAAAATAGTTTTTCTTTTAATTATATATAGTGTGTGTTTTGTTTTTTGAGATGGAGTTTTGCTCTTGTTGCACAGGCTAGAGTGCAATGGCGCAATCTCAGCTCACCACAACCTCCGCCTCCCGGGTTCAAGCAATTCTCCTGCCTCAGACTCCCAAGTAGCTGGGATTACAGGCATGCGCCACCATGCCCGGCTAATTTTGTATTTTTAGTAGAGACAGAGTTTTTCTATGTTTGGTCAGACTGGTCTCGAACGCCCAACCTCAGGTAATCCGCCCACCTCGGCCTCCCAAAGTGCTGGGATTTCAGGCATGAGCCACCACGCCTGGCCTAAATTATAATTATTTTAAAAGTGTTTCAGTGTAAGAAGAAAGTCTAGGATGATTTTAACCTGAGTATTTTATGGGATTTAGGCTTAATGCAGGTCATTTAGAAATAGTCCTATGTTATTTAATGATTTAAAACAGAACTTTATGCTTTCATTATTTGGATTAAATAAACTTCTATTCTTTTTTCTTATCCTGAAGTGATAATCTAGAGAAGAAAGCAGATGGCCTTTACTGAGTTTCATGTTAAAAACTTTACTTGCCGGCCAGGCGCGGTGGCTCACGCCTGTAATCCCAGCACTGTGGGAGGCTAAGGCGGGTAGATCACGTGAGGTCAGGAGTTCAAGACCAGCCTGACCAACATGGAGAAACTCCATCTCTACTAAAAATACAAAATTAGCCAGGCGTGGTGGCGCATGCCTGTAATCCCAGCTACTCGGGAGGCTAAGGCAGGAGAATCACTTGAACACAGGAGGCAGAGGTTGTGGTGAGCCGAGATTGCGCCATTGCACTCCAGCCTGGGCAACAACAGTGAAACACCGTCTCAAAAAAAAAAAATTCACTTGTCAAAATAAGTATCAGGAAGTTTTCATGTCTTTTAAAATTTGCCTTTGTTTCAATGTAATAATTACTCCTGTATTATTATTATGAGTAATATTATTAGCCATCTTCTAAATGAAGTAGTACAGTATAGTGCAAAAAGCACAGAATGGTCAGAAAAGCTGTGTTCTAATCCTGGCACTACCACTTACTGACTTTGAAAGACAGCAAATTCATGATTCCTCTGAGCCTGTTTCCCTGTCTGTAAATTTGGGATAGTACTCCTTAATCCTTAATCTTATTGTGAGGCCTTGTTGAAATTACGCTCATTGAAAACAAACACTTAAGCTTGGCATTTAGTACACACTCCTCAAAAGTTGTAGTAGTTATCACTGCTAGAATCTGCTACTGTAGATTAATTTATAAGTTTTTAAAAACTCTTTATTCCTTTGATAAGGAAAAGTGTATAGTTAAATATGTTTTGGCAGTTTATAATGGATCACTTTCTAGATTTCTTTTGGATTCTCCATTAATCTAAACTAAAAATCAGATAAATTTCTGTAAAATTTGGTTTGCCACACATGATGGAATCATGGTCAAGTCATTTTACCTCTCTGGGCCTGTTTCCTCCTGGCGAGGGGAGTTGCGACGTGTGAATGTTAAAGCCCCTTTCAGCTCGGAATTCAGTGATTATTTTTGGAATATTACTATTGTAATGACTCATTCTAAAAGTCCAACTTTCTTTCAATTGTTTATTGTCTTTTTTCATGCAGTGCTACTATATATATGTTATAGGCAATATATACAGACGTGTGTGTGTGTGTGTGTGTGTGTGTGTGTGTGTAGGTAGGTAGGTAGGTGTTTTCTAAACCTAGTCTATGATGATAATCATCAGGAGTGCTCATTAAAATGAGTTAAAAATCTTCTCTACAGATTTAAGTAGGCCTGGAGAAGGCCCCAGGAATTTGTAGTTTGATGAGCATACCACATGATTATTATTACCACCAAGTTTAAAACTGCGGTATTCTTTTACTCTGTTTTAGCTAAAAATCAATTTGGACTTTACCATTTTGGCAGGGAGAGGGAGAAAAAGAGTCTATATCTTGAGATGCTGAGGTCCAGTCTCTGGACATTTATTTTATGCAACAAATATTTATTGTACATTTACTATGCCAGATAATAAAGGAATTTACTGGCTAGATGGAAATTTGTTTTAAAAAAACTCACGAGAATAATGAGTAATAGATGTTAAAGAAAGGACTGAAGAGCAGAGAGAAGGAAATGATCAGTTCTGCCTATAGGGGTGGAGGAGAAGTATCTCAAGATGTTTAAGAGGAAGTAACACTTACGGTGAACTTCGAAAGATAAATAGGCATTTCAGCAGCAGAAAATATGGAGAAAGGGAAATGATGTTAACAAGAAAGTATAAGAATGCCAGATATGGCCGGGCGCAGTGGTTTACACCTGTAATCCCAGCACTTTGGGAGGCCGAGGTGGGCAGATCACGAGGTCAGGAGATAGAAACTATCCTGGCGAACATGGTGAAACCCCATCTCTACTAAAAATACAAAACTAGCTGGTTGTGGTTGCGGGTGCCTGTAATCTCAGCTACTCAGGAGTCTGAGGCAGGAGAATCACTCAAACCCCGGGAGGCGGAAGTTGTGGGGAGCCAAGAATGCATCAGAAATCCTGTCTGTAAATAAATACACCAGATAGAAATCTGTCTCTAGACAAAAGAATGAAGAAAACTGGGAATAATAACTATAAAGGACTTTTTCCCCCACATTACAAAAATGTATTTGAAATAATTGACTGAAGTGACAATAATATGTTGGGGGTTAATAACATATATGAAAGTAAAATGTCTGACAATAGTACAAAAGCTGAGTGAGGAGGAACGGAGATGTATAGTTGTAAGGTTCTTAGACTATATGCAAAGTTGTATCATATTACATGAAGGCAGATTATAAGTTAAATTTTTAAAATGTTCAGCACAGATACACATACACACAAAAATTGAAAAGTCATAATATTTGACATTTCAGATGAGTAAATTTGGGAGCTAAGAATTGCATCTGTCCTGTACCTCAAAAATAAATGAGGTAGATAGATGATATTTTTTAAGCCTAAAAATGAAGGTTGATTGTGTGAAACATATGCAAATAATGTTGCTTTGAAATAGTAAAACCTAGGTTTTGGGTTTTTTGTTTGGGGTTCTTTTGTTTGTTTGTATGTTTTTTTGTTTGTTTTTGAGACGAGTCAGGCTCTGTCACCCAGGCTACAGTGCAGTGGTTCCATGTTGGCTCACTGCAACCTCTGCCTCCCGGGTTCAAGCAATTCTCCTGCCTCAGGTTCCTGAGTAGCTGGGATATAGGCACGCGCCACCACGCCCAGCGAATTTTTGTATTTTTAGTAGAGATGGGGTTTCACCAGGTTGGCCAGGCTGGTCTCGAACTCCTGACCTTAGGTGATCCACTCGCCTCTGCCTCCCAAAGTGCTGATACTGCAGGCATGGGACACCGTACCCAGCTGTTTTTGGGGGCTTTTTGTTTGTTTTTTGTTTTAACACATAACTCGCTTTGGACAGAATTAGGTGTAACTCCTGTAAGGAAAAAGAGAACAATATAAGCCTATACTTAGACATTCATTACATTGAAAGATTTCTAAACAATTTTTCTACCCTAATTTATGCTAGGCTTTGTTGTTTTAAGATGGCAAAGTGCATAAATGGTGCCAGTCCCCGCTCAGGCAAAATTGTATAGTATAAGAAATGTGTTGTCCATTCCCTCTCCACTCCTCCTTCTATTAGTTATCAACCTCATACCCAGCCCCTGAAGCTCACTCATGATCTCTCAGCTGTTAATTTTTTTTTTTTTCTAAAACTCTATTCCCAGAAAAATGTACCTATCTTGGTAAGCTGTACTTTGCTTTCTGTTGTGATAAAATATTAACAATGTCATAGCCTCATGGAGAACTGCAATTTGCTCCATCAGTACCATGCTCCAAACAACTGGGAAGGGTAAGAGAAAAAGGGCAAATGATGTACTTTTCCTCTGTGTGATATTTTGACAATTTTCTAGCATGTTTCTTATATAATAGTGACTGATTTAAAAGCCCTGATACCAGTAAGCAGTAGCAAATGAACTATTAATATAGTCCCTTTATAATAATTCTTCATGTGTATATTTCAAAAAAAAGTATTCTGTCAATTGTTTCTCAGAGCAATCCCAGGAATTTTCAGGTTTAGAAACTGAATCACAGAAAGCTGAAATGACAAAGGTAATCAAGTAAAGCCTGAACTAGAACCTAGATCTGCTGAATCCTAGTTAATTGCATTCTCAAAAGCACAAGGAAAAATATTGGAATTGAGTGACAAAGTGGTTGTCTGCATGTTTGGGACTGCTGGCAAGAACTCATCTAGACTTTTTACAGCTTGAATAGAATTCATTACTATATGATCTTTGATGGAAATGTTAGAATTGTTCACAAGGGAAAGTCTAAGAGTTCTGTCCATGAGCAACCTCAGAAAACTGCCAGTGCTGCTAAACTCAACTCTGGGAATGGAATTCCACAGGTTATCTGCTATTTTCTGCAGCCTACCCAACTCAATAGACCCTTCATATATCTCTGAATATAGTCGTTTGACCTCGTTCTCTTTTAGTTATTTGTTTTTTCTTTAAAGTATTACTCTTTTTAGTGGCTTCTTTTATCAGCTGTGATGCCTATGGCTACAAATAACAGAAAACCCAGAGTATTGTACAGGAAGGAAATGTCTTACCTCTCTTAGCTTTTGTAAAACCCAGAGGTGACTCCAGAATGATCTCAATCAAATACAGCTTCTTTTCTTCTAACTCTCTCTGCTATGCTGTCCTTGATATGTTGGTTTCATCCTAGGCTGCTTTCCTCGTGGTGGTGTTGTGGCTATAATAGTTCCTATGTACATGTCTGCACTTCACAGTGGCCGAGTTGTTTCCCAAAGCTACCTTATAAGCATGAGGAAACTTCCTTACCAGAAGCCTTGAGAAAACCTCTTCCCATGATTTGTTAGACCAAATTATATCTCATGCCATTCCTGAACCAAGCCCTATGATTTAAGCAGTGCCATATCTGAATGGCTTAGGCTTGAGTTTCTGAACCAGTCAAAGGAAAGGAAGATCACCATTAGACCCATTCCACCCCTGGATCCTGGAGGTTGCTGCATATTTCCCTGAGATACGTGGGCTAGGAGAAGGGGGTGTTGTGAAAAATTAGATTTCTTTTAGGATAGGGGAAAGTGGAATGTATGGTGAGTAGGTAGTGATTAATGTCTGCATCAGTTGTCTTGTTTTTTCCTCATCTGGCTTTTAGAATCATAGAGAATAATTAAAATAGTGTAAGTTTTGATAGAAGAGTAGCTTTCAGAGACCTCTTCTGACACTTGGCCAGGTTCCTTAACTGCTCTTCCATGCCTCAGTTTCCCCACAATAATTTTGTAATGATTAAAAATAATGTAGGCTGGTCAGGCATGGTAGTTTGCGCCTGCAATCCCAGTACTTTGGGAGGCCAAGGCAGCAGGATTGCTTAAGTCCAGGAGTTTGAAACCAGTCTGGGCAACATAGTGAAACCTTGTCTCTACAAAAAATTTTAAAATTACCAGGTGTGGTGGTGCATGCCTGTAGTCTTAGCTACTTGGGAGGCTGAGGTGGGAGCATCACTTGAGCCTGGGAAGTGGAGGTTGCATACAGTGTGCTGAGATCATGCCACTAAACTCCAGCCTGGGTGACAGAGCAAGACCTTGTCTCAAAATAATAATAATAATAATAATAATGTAGACAAGGAACTTAGCACATAGTGTATATTTCAATAAGTAAATATAGCTGTTATTAATGGTTTCTTTTTTTTACTTTTGAAATTATAAACAATAAGTGAAAGTGCCTTTTTCTCCTGCTGAGGCCTGTGCTATCCCTGAATAGTTATTATTAAAATTAGTGGACAAGGAAATGTTCATTAGAGAATGTAGGTAGGATGCTTACTATAAAATTCTTTCAACTTTTTGTGTGTTTGAAAATTTTCATGATGACATTGAAAAAAATAAGTTTACAAGAATGATAGTGTTGCAATAAAAACCACTGAGGGTGACTGAAGAGAACTAGAAGCCAAAATTCTTAAGAGAGCAGTAAGTTTAATCCAGTTCAGGTGAATTGCTGGAATGATATTTTCCTCTTATGTCCCAAGCATTCCATTTCTTTATGAGGAAATACACAGTCTAAAATACTGGGTTTCCTGCGTTGAAACTGCTTGGCCTTAACTGTTTTGTGTGGGCAGCTTACGGCACCAAAGGATAATGAAATATGTATGAGATCTCACTAAAAGAGCTCTGGAGTTAGCCACTGAGAAATAAAGGGTGGGAGGGAAAGCTGTGCATAGAAGGAGAACCAGGAAAATGACCTTTATTGAGTCCCCATTATGTATGTGCCAGAGGCTCTGTGGTTATAAGGTTAAATAAAATACTCTCCCAACCTCAAGAGAGCTCACACCTTAGATCAGAAGACACCCCTCTCAGGAAATAATTATGGCACATGATAAGAAGTGTCATGTGTCAGCTGGGCGCAGTGGCTCATGCCTGTAATCCCAGCACTTTGGGAGGCTGAAGCAGGTGGATCATCTGAGGTCAGGAGTTTGAGACCAGCCTGGCTAACCTAGTGAAACTCTGTCTCTACTAAAAAAAAAAAAAAAAAAAAAAATACAAAAGTAACCATGTGTGGTGGTGTGTACCTGTAATCCCACTACTTGAGAGGCTCAGGCAGGGGATTCTCTTGAACCTGGGAGGCGGAGTTTGCAGTGAACTGAGACTATGCCAGTGCACTCCAGCCTGGGCAGCAAAAGCAAAACCCTGTCTCAAAAAAAAAAAAAAAAAGAAAAAGAAAATGCCATGTGTCTGAGAGCATACTGGAGAAAGAAAAACTAGAGGATCTTCATAAATCTTGCGTCCTTTAGTTAGGATTAGGAAGAAGTTGTTAAAGATTGAGATTATTTCCCACAGAATTTTGTTGTTGGTTTAATAACACAAGTCACTGTTCTGCTGCTAACTTACTAAGATTTAACAAGAAACCTAGACTCCACCTTTTGCCTTTCTCAGCAGAATCCCCCAGTCTCTCTGTATATGGAGATACAATTGAGAAAGGTTACCTGCATTCCCTTCGCTTCTCCATAAATAAAGATGAAGGGCTATCAAGGTCAGACCAAAATTTTTACAAAGTAAATTGACAATAGTTAGGACAAGACCTTGATATTAATCCCATTGCCCTCTCTTTTCCCTCCCCTGCTATGTATAATCTTCTTGTACCCAACAGGTTATCTGTTAAGAGTCTACTCTGTTTTGACCCTAGCACTTTGGAATCAGCCCAGTTGACTTTTTAATAACATGTAATATAGCCCACTCTTTGCTGCTTAATTGCTTTACCATGCTAACTCCTATTACTTTACCAGGGCCTTTTTCCCCTTTCATTTTAGTGATTGTCTTGTTGTAGAATTCGCTGTAACGGAATCTGACCTGTGTAAGATATGTTATTTTTCTAACCCTTGTCTAGAAAGCTCTTGGAAAGGCATGGACAAAAAGACTGAAGAAACCCCAAGAAAGCTTATCAGAAGTTTTTTGCCAGTTTGAGATTCCTCAAAAGACTCTTATCTACATTCATTCCTTTTTTTTTTTTTTTTTGAGACGGAGTCTCTGTCACCCAGGCTGTAGTGCAGTGGCATGATCTTGACTCACTGCAACCTCCGCCTCCTGGGTTCAAGCAATTCTCCTGTCTCATGCTCCTGAGTAGCTGGGATTACAGGCACTCACCACCATGCCGGGCTAACCTTTTTGTATTTTTAGTAGAGACCAGGTTTCACCATGTTGGTCAGGCTGGTCTGGAACATTCATTCCATTTTGTAAGATGGTAGGATATGTCAATGAATGAATGAGCAAAAACAATTTAAAAGTCATGTTCAATTTTTTTGCAAGGCTAGAGACAAGATTAGTAGCTGCTAACATTGGTATAGCTCTTTACAATCCATGAAATTTTTTCACCTCCATAATTTAATGTAGTCTTACACCATCCTTGTAAAGTAGGTATTTTCTCCAATTTATGTTGTCAGTGGGACCCAAAGAGGTGACGGTCCCATAACAGGGAAGTGGAAGAGCCAAGGTTTGGCCTCCAGGTCTTCTGACACTGATTACAGAGCTATTTTATTCTTGAATTTAGGGGACAAGAAGTTGTGAGCATATTTATTTTTGGTAAGTGGAAAGCAAGGAGGAATTTTCCTTAAGGCTTAATTAGTAGACTAGAATTTCCAACTACCCCAGTGAGAGAAGTAGTATCCTATAATGGATACAAGCTATTTTGTATGAGATATGCAATACAACTTTAGATTGAATGCCTAAAAAACAAAAGGGCACAGATTCTTTTTTTTTTTTTTTTTTTTTTTGAGGCGGAGTCTCGCTCTGTCACCCAGGCTGGAGTGCAGTGGCGCGATCTCGGCTCACTGCAAGCTCCGCCTCCCGGGTTCCCGCCATTCTCCTGCCTCAGCCTCCCGAGTAGCTGGGACTACAGGCGCCGCCACCACGCCCAGCTAATTTTTTTGTATTTTTAGTAGAGACGGGGTTTCACTGTGTTAGCCAGGATGGTCTCGATCTCCTGACCTCGTGATCCGCCCGTCTCGGCCTCCCAAAGTGCTGGGATTACAGGCTTGAGCCACCGCGCCCGGCCAGATTCATTTTTAATCTACAAATAATTTTATGATGAGGAGAATTAACTGAAATTTTATTATAAAGATTATGGCATTTCACTGTATGCAGTTAGCATGTTCAGAATGGAACTCCTGATTTTTCCCTTTCTCCAAACCTACCGCATCCATAGTCTTTCTCATATTAGTCATTGACAACACCCTTTTCCACTTGCTAAGGCCAAATATGAGTTTATAGTCACCTCCTGTTTCTTTCTTAGACATTGTATCTAATCTGTCAGGAGATCTTCCTGGTTCTACCTTCAAAATATATTCAGAATTTGACTTCTTATCACTATCTTCATTGTTTGTCTCTGGTCCAAGCTACCATCATCTCTCACCTAGATTACTAAGGTGGCCTCATAATTCATCTCCTTTTTGTATCCTATTCTCAACACAGCAGCCAGAGTGATCCTTTTAAAACCTAAGTCAAGTGATTCTGTTGTCCCCTCAAAAGCTTTCTTCAGGGAGTCCTGCTTCTTCTAGAGAAAAGCCAGTCTTGACAATGATGGCTTTCAAGACACTATGAGATCTAACCCCTCCATCACTCTGACCTCCTCTCCTACTGTACTGTCCATCACACTGACCTCCTTGCTGTTCCTTGAGCATGTGTTTTGTGATTCCTGCCACCAGACCTTTGCAAATGTGCTTTCCCAGCAGCTTGAGTCTTTACTCAATGTCTCCTCCTTGATGAGGCCACCATGACTTCCCAATTTAAAATTGCAATCTTCTCTTAGAACCCTTCCTGATCTCCTTTACTCTGCTCTTGTCTTTCTCATACCATGTATGATCTACTAACATACTGCATATTATTTCCTTATTTGTGACATTTCCCTACCTCCTCATAATGTAGGCTCCACAAGGAGAGTTTGTTGTTGTTGTTGTTGTTGTTTGTTTTTGCTGATATATTCTCCAGTGCCTTAAATTCCTGGGCACATATTCGGGGCTCACTACTAATTTGTTAAATAAGTAAATGATGGATATAATTAATGAACTCCTCTAAGCAAAGAAGTTACAGTTTTATTGAGGAGGTAATATTATGCTGGTTCTGGCAGCAGTTGACCAATACAAAGCCCTATGTGGTAAAACTACAGATAGAGGTGGTAGAAGTGGGAGATAATTGCAGCCACTGGAAAGGGTATATTTAATCACTTCTTGGCCTTTTGGCTGATATTAAGTGTAGAGAAAATGAAAGTTTCACTGGCTTTAGTAGGTTAGTTTGCCAGCATTGCTTATATACATTCCCTCAGCTTTTTGAAAATCAGTTACTCTCCACATGCAGAGATAATGGTAATCATTTATCATAAGAACATGCATTTGTTCTTTTGCAATAGTAATGTGAAAGGGGCTCACATTTGCAAGGTTGTTAGTTACAGTTAAAGGTAAAGGCTATGTCTATGAAACTTTATTTATTTATTTATTTATTTATTTATTTATTTATTTATTTATTTTTGCCATGTGAACCCAATTTAACTGACCTGATAGCAAATGAACTAACTTGCCTAGATAACTCATTATGTGGGTAGATGGGATACAGAGATTGGAAAATGTCATTGGTGGGTTATGTATGTCCGTTGGTGGCCAGTACAGGTTTGATTTTTTCTAATGCTCTGGCCAGCCCAGTTCTTTTGGTTTAAAGTACCATTTTTTTCTTTTAATGTAGTAAGAACATTTTTCTGTATAAAATAGTCCATTTCTTGGAATGGAAATGGCATTAGATCTTTGTAACTTAGGTAGTTTTTAGCACTGGATTGTTTAGTTTGTAAAAATATTTGATTTAGACTGAGCTTGTGGCTGATGATGTTTAGAAGAGCGCCAAAGTGTAACTCATAGAAGATGCCAGTAAAAACCATAGCTGGAAGAGATGAATAATGGTTGCGTCATTTTCCTGGTAGGTGTAGCCAGGCCTAAAAATCCATCGCTGCTATTTGTAAAATGTATTCCTAAGGATAAAGTCAGCTGCTATTCTGTGAACTACATTATCAAAATAAAATATATGCCAGTGCCTTGAGTCACTGTCCCACTGTCTTTAAGGAAGCTTTGTTACATCATTGTGTTTTATTGCAGTAATATTTCCCCCCACTTTTAATGAACATTTTTGTTCCAGTGAAAACCTTGAACATACCAGGTTTTTCATTGTGATTTAACTTTGATGTCAAGCAAATTCATGTTAACAAACAGGTCCTTGAAAGTGTTTTAAAGTTTCATTCAGTTTCTAAAATATCCCCTTTTAAATACAGTCAAAAGACCACTATGGCATGAAAAAAAAAAAAAAAAAAAAAAAGCACCTTTGATCAAAATAAAATGAAGTTTTTTAATAATATGCAGTAATCAGGTCAACACAACAGATCAGATTTCTAGATTAATGAAGTATGTGCAAAAGACTTTAGAATTAAAACAAAGTATCTTAAAATATGTTTAATTCTCTTTGATTAGTGAAGGACGCTTCTAGAAATACTGAGTATGCAATTCCCTGATGCCTGTTGTGAGTAAAGTACACTCCAATAACTGACAAAATGTATTTGTTTGTTTGCAGTATGCCTTCAACTATGTTAGGAAGAAAGGTGCTGAAGAGAGATGGACTCACAGAACTATCGCCAGCTCCTTAGAGAATATGGGCCTAGGGCAGACTGTGAAACAGACAGACAGAATGGAAAGTGAATTATTGGCATCTTATAGATTGAGTACACTGATTGGGGATGGGAGGCAGGTGGCAAATGGGTAGAGTATAATCCCTGTTTTTTGTGAAGTCCTTAGAACTGGACCATTTCTTTCAAGGGAAGGGAAATACCTCTATCTTCAAAGGGATGGCATTGTACTGGGGCATACCATCTACATTGTGGAAAGGTGTATGCAGAGGCACAGTTGGAGAATAGAATACAGGGTTCTAACCCCATAGGAAAGTTGGTAACCTGTGGATACAAGCTGCTTTATCCACAGCAGTTCTTCAGCCTCAGCCATAGTTTGCACTTGTTTATAAAAGAATAAAAAGTACAGAGAGTGAGACAAGTGAAAACTAATCCTTTTACTTTTTTGTTGGTAAATGAGCATTCTCAAAAGCCTCTTTCTTTTCTACCATTCTGACTGCAAGTGTCTCTTTGAACTGATATTTGTGTTGTCCTTGTCCTTATTTTGCTTTTTTTTTTTTCCAAGATGGAGTTTCACTCTTGTTGCGTAGGCTGGAGTGCAGTGGCACAATCTCAGCTCACCACTGCTCAGTCTGCCTCCTAGGTTCAAGTGATTCTCCTGCCTCAGCCTCCCGAACAGCTGGGATTACAAGCATGTGCCACCACGCCTGGCTAATTTTTTTTTTTTTTTTTTTTAAGTAGAGACGGAGTTTCTCCATGCTGATCAGGCTGGTCTCGAACTTCCAACCTCAGGTGATCCACCCCCCCCCGCCCCGGCCTCAGCCTCCCAAAGTGCTGGGATTAAAGCCTGAGAACACACAAACAGAAAAGACTGGGAGGAAGTTAGATATAACATGCAGGAGGTCCACAGTTTTAGACCAGAGCTTCTGTTAGGGTGACTATATGTATTACCATCTAAACAGGAAAATTTTGAGAATAAAATAAATTATTACTAAATAAGTCAAGATGATACTCATGAAGTAGGATTGTTTCAGGCCATCCAAGACATGTGGTCATTTATTTAAATGTGGGATGGGTGGGAAACTGCTATTTACTTAACCTCAAACTCTTCACTTTCCCAACGGCCTTTGTAAAATATCAAAGGAGGATAGAAAAGCAGTGGAGAAAATTTAAAAAAAAATTTGGTCCTTCAAAAAGATCAGCAGCCCAGCACTTTGGGAGGCTGAGGCAGGAGGATTACTTGAGTCCAGGAGTTCAAGACCAGCCTGGGTAACACAGTGAGAACCTGTTTCTTATATGTTAATAATAATAAACAATAGGCCAGGCACAATGGCTCACACCTGTAATCCTAACACTTTGGGAAGCTGAGGCAGGCGGATCACTTAAGCCTAAGAGTTCAAGACCAGCCTGGACAACATAATGAAACCCTGTCTCTACAAAAAATTAGCCAGGTATAGTGGCACACGCCTATAGTCCCAACTACCTGAGAGGCTGAGGTGGGAGGATCACCCTGAGCCTGGGAAGCTGAGGCTGCAGTGAGCTATGCTCACGCCACTGTACTCCAGCCTGGGCAATAAAATAAGTTCCTTAAAAAAAACCAGCAACATTGACAACTTTTAGCTAATCTGATTATGAAAAAGAAGACTACAGTACTAAAATCTGGAGTGAAAGAGGTGACAGTAATACTGATTATACAGAAGTAAACAGAATTAGAAGCAACTGCATACCGTATGCAAAAATTAACACAAAATGAATCAAGACCTAAATGTAAGAACTAAAATTATAAGACTCTTAGAAGAAAACATAGGAGTAATTTTTTGTGATCTTAGATGAAATGAAAATATGTGTCCAACACGGTAACTTGTACATGTGATAGCAACATTATTTATAATAGCTAAAAGGCAGAAGCAACCTGTATCCATCAACTAATGAACAGATAAATAAAGTGTAGTGCACCATGCAACAGAATATTATTTGACCATAAAAAAGGAATGAGGTACGTATTATAACATGGATGAGCCCTGTAAACATCATACAGAGGGAAAGAAGCTAGTCATTAAAGATTACATACTATATGGTTGCATTTATTTGAATTGTCTACAATAAGCAAGGCCATAGAGACAAAAAGTAGATTTCTGGTTACCTCAGGGTCACAGGAAGTGTGGGGGAGGTGGAGTAGTAGAGGAAGTGCCTGCTAATGGGTATGGGGTTTCTTAGGAGGGGGTGATAAAGATGTTCTAAAATTGATTGTGGTGATGGTTGTATAACTCTAAATATATAAAAAGCACATTTATATATGCACTTTAAGTAGATGAATTATTATCTCAAAGCATATACTGAAAAATTATATCAAGGGCAAGAAGTCTGTGAGGATGCAGAGAAAAAGGAACTCTTATGCATTGTTGGAGGGAATGTAAATGAATCCAGCCATTATGGAAAAGGGTATGGAAGTTCCTAAAATAAACTAAAAATAGAACTATCATGTGATCCATTTCTGAGTATATATCCAAAGGAACTGAAATCAATATGCCAAAGAAATATCTGCATTCCCATGTTGATTGCTGCGTTATTTACAATAGCTAGGAGTCAACCTAAATGTTTATCAACAGATGAATGGATAAAGAAAATGTGGTGTATGTCAACAATGGAATACTATTCAGCCTTACAAAGAGGGGAAAATCCTGTCTTTTGTGATAACATGGATGAATCTTGAGGACATTATGCTAAGTGAAATACGTCAGGCACGGACAGACAAATACTGCACAGTCTCACGCGTGAAATCTAAAAAAGTTGAACTCACAGAAGTAGAAAGTAGAATGATTGATTACCCCAGGCTAGAGGGTAGGGGAAAGGAGGGGATGGGGAGTTGTTGTTGAAAGAGTACAGACTTTCAGATAAACAAGAGGCATAACTTTTGAGAATCTATTGGATAACAGGGTGACTGTGGTCAATAATAATGTGTTATATATTTCAAAATAACTAAGAGAGTACATTTCGAATGTATCATCATAAAAAAATGATAGGTACTCCAGCCTGAGCAACAGAGTCACACCCTGTCTCAAAGGAAAAAAAAAAAAAAAAAAAAAAGGTAAGCAAGATGGTAAGATGATGGATATGTTAATTAGCTTGATTTAATCATGCCACATTTTATTTTATTTTTATTTTATTTATTTATTTGAGATGGAATCTCGCTCTGTCGCCCAGGCTAGAGTGCAGTGGTGCAGTCTCAGCTCCCTGCAACCTCCACCCCCCGAGTAGCTGAGATTACAGGTACATGCCACCACGCCCAGCTAATTTTTGTATTTTTGGTAGAGATGGGGTTTCACCATGTTGGTCAGGCTGGTCTTGAACTCCTGACCTCAGGTGATCTGCCTGCCTCAGCCTCCCAAAGTGCTGGGATTACAGGTGTGAGCCACCGTGCCCGACCTAATTATGCCACATTTTATACAAATGACAAAACATCACACTGTACCTCATAAATGTATATAGTTACGATTTGTCAATCAAAAATAATACTAATTTAAAAATTACATCAAGGGGCAGTTCACCTGTAGCATGGGCTTTGTTGCCCTCAAATTACATGCACACATATGCATTATACAGTCATTCTGTGGCAACTTTGCTTTTATATGTTTTACAGATTGTGCATCCCCTCTCTCCTGTGCACCCGTCAACCACTGCTCCATTAATCCATAAGATGTTCTTTGAAGAAAGCGTACTGTAGCAGAAAAGTAGTTTGAAAATCTCTGGAAACAATGAGATCCAGAACTTCTTCCAGCTCTAACAAGTCATGATTCTGATGCATTGAATTCAGAATTTGAACTTGGCCTAGATTACTCCATTTTAACTCCGTGTCGACAAAAGGAAAGCTGTGAACAAAGTCAATTTTTTCCCACATAGCTGCACACAGGTGTGACTTAGTGGAAACTGTGGAACTCAGCCAGGTCTTGAGCTCCCTAGAGCAGTGCTGTATCTCCAAGCCCTACTTCCTGTTCTTGAATTCAATGATTTGCTAAAATAGAGACACCTGGTTCCAGCACCTTGCAAATGGATTTTTCCTTTCAGCATTTTAAAGTACATTCATGTATTGATGAAGAGCTTTCTCTGGAAAGCCATCTGTCTGAAATCTGCAGCAAAAAAAAAAAAAAAAAAAAAAAGAAAAACTCTCTAGCTCCCTTATTCATAATAGTATGTGTTGCTTCACTCCTCTACTCCAGCCTTCTGTTCCCTTTTCCTTATATTTTCATTCATTTTATAAAACAAATATTTATTAAGCATCTACTATGTGCCCAACACTACATATGTAGCAGTGAACAAGATTAATTAGTCCCTACAATTATGGATATTGCCATCTAGTAGAGAAACATATATGGACAACCACAACAACAAAACTTTAAAGATTTTTGAGTCATGATTAAGAGCTATGAAAGAAATAAGGTTCCGAGACAAACTATGTAGGATGTGATTTTAAAATGAACTCCAGAGTTACATTGCCAGTGTTCAAATTCCAACTTCAGCATTTACTAGCTATGTGATTTTTTCTTTTCTTTTTTTAGTGGGCAGACAGGATCTCGCTTTGTCACCTAGGCTGGACGGCAGTGGCGTGATCATGGTTCACTGCAGCCTCAGACTCCTAAGCTCAAGCTGTCCTCCCAAGTAGCTGGGATTACAGGCATGCATCTCCATGCCAGCTAATTTTTTTTATTTTTTGTAGTGACGGGATCATGCTATGGTACAGGCTGATCTCAAACTCCTGAAGTCTTCCCATCTCAGCCTCCCAAAGATCTGGGATTATAGGCATGAGCCACTATGCCCAGCCTAGCTATATGATTTTGAGCAAGTTGCTTAACTTCTCTGGGCCTCAATTTTTTTACTTTAAAATGGGGATAATAATAGAAACTTCTTTATTAGAGTTGTTCTGAGGATTAAATGAGTTGATGTATGTGGTGCACATAGAAAAGTTCCTGGCACATACTATGCATCCAATAAGTGTTATCTATATGTTGGCATTGTTGCTTTAGAGAGTATCAGGGAATCAACTAGTTAGGTTAGCATTGTTATCTTAATCACTATCATCATTGCCATCTGCAGATACTTATCTTACCACATTTATATGCATTGTGCCCACAGAAGTGGCTATAGCATGCTCCTGGACTCAAGAAGCTTACAATATATAGTGTAAGGATTAAAAGAAAATTGTAGTATATATACTAATTACTAGATAAGTGATAGAAACAGTATGTCCTACAGCATTGTAGGGAGGAGAGCAGTTATTGTGGGCTCATAAAGCTAAGGCTTCTCGGAGGAAAATGGACTCTTAAGAGGGAGGGCATTCTAGGCTGGAAGAACAGCACAAGTGAAGATTTGGACATAGGAAGGTGAATGTGAAGTTCCAGAATGGAGACTTTGAATAGAGGAGCAGTGTGGTGTGGGTTAAAGAGGAGGCCCCAGAACACTGGTTAAAATTATTCAGTAAACAGTAATCTGCCATGTCCAGGTTCTGAGGTGGAGTAATCAAATAAGATTTCTCTAATTCACCTGAGGCCTACTACTTTATATATTGCCTTATTTCAGATTCCCATAATTGTCATCTAGCTGATTACTTTCTAACTGGTGTTGCTACCTGCAGTCTGTAATCCCCTACTCCCCTCTGTACATTTTTATCGCATTTTTCTCAAACATCCTTTTGTCACTGACTTGCTTGGAAAGTTCTTATAGTTCTCCATTGTGCATAGCAGTGTTTCTGAAACATTAACATGCATAAGAATTACTGGGAGTTCATTGTAGGTGCAGATCACTAAGTCCCACCTTCAGGTCACGTGCTTCTGACATGGTGCCTGAGAATCCCACAAGCCAAACCATTAATCAACCGAGAACCATTCAAAGGAAGGCTATGATTAGAGACAGTGTTCTAGGATTGGACCTAGTCCTCATTATAGACAAACATTTGGCAATCAGAGAAATGGGGCTAAGACATGCAGTCAGGCCAAAAGCATATTTAATATTTAAACAAGTACCCTAAATGATTCTGATTCAGGTGCTCAAGAGGCACTGCTTTGAAGAAGACAGGCCTAAAATGAGGAGTGCAAGTCTCTTAACCTGCCACCCAGAGTCTTGCTTTATCCTGCCTTTTCAACCACATCTTCTGTTTTTCTGATTGATACACCCTTTATTTGAGCCAAATGGGACATTTTCTTTTCCATACACTTACTTTTTCCTTACACTTAAGCTTTTTTTTCATCTTTTGTGTCTTTTTTATGTGTTTCCTTCAGCCTCATTGTGTTTACTGCCATTCCAACAAGTCCAAATCCTGGCTTCTTTCTGTCCTGGTTTAGATATGTCCAGAAAGCATCTTTAGTAAATGAGTACATCTCTAACCTAGAAGGTAGGCTCCAATTTTAACTCATCCTTTTATCTACTCACCTACCCAGGAACATAATGAGCACCTTGCAAATGATTCCCTTCATTTGTTCCTTCCTTCCTTCCTTCCTTCCTTCCTTCCTTCCTTCCTTCCTTCTTTCCTTCCCTAAAGATTTATTGAGCACCTACTGTTTACCAATGCACTGTTCTAGGTGCTAGGTGATAAAGTAGGGGGAAAAAAACACTCAAATCCTGTTTTCATGGACCTTACATTCTCATTGGGCAACCATTTATAAGTAAATATTGAAAGTATTTTGAGAAGAGTAATCCAGCAGTGCTATATGGGATATATTAGGAATGGGAGAGACCTGCAAAAGAAATTAACTAAGGAGCTCTTGCAAGTGACCTTTATACAGTGGGAAAGGTCAGTGAGAGAGTAAAAAGGAAACAGCAAGAGTAGTGAAATGAAGGAATGACCAATAATATTTGGTGGGGGCCACAAAAGTATATTTAATATTTGAGCTTTTGAGAAGAAAAAAATTAAAAGATGGATAGGTGATATTTTTGATAAAAGACATTAAAAATGTTATGATGCATTAGATGTGTTGTTTGTGATGTTGATAATGGGACATCCAAATGCTTAGTAGCAATTAGAGATACAGAGGTTTTATAAGAGGCCAGGCCTCTCTCCTTTTCCCCTTCTCCAGTTTATCTCAAAAATCTTCTGTCTGTCTTATTGTTCCAGGTCCAAAATTTCTTCCCAAGAATTTGTGTCTCATTCAATTGGTTTTTCTGGAAATCATGGCCTGACTGCATGTCTTAGCCCCATTTCTCTGATTGCCAAATGTTTGTCTATAATGAGGACTAGGTCCAACCCTAGAACACTATCTCTAATCATAGCCTTCCTTTGAATGGTTCTCGGCTGATTAATGGTTTGGCTTGTGGGAGGAACTAGGAAGACAACATAATTGAACTAGAGATTCCTTTAAAATTGGGTACAGTCGTGAGTGTCATGCCCCTATGGGAATATCACTGTGGTCATTTATGATTCTTAGCAAAACAGGCAAAGTTTGGAAAAGCAAATTGTAAAAGCTTTGGCATAATACATAGGTTGGAAAGCTGCTTGTAATCATCTGGAAAATCATTTTTTTCCATTCTTGCAGTTGCTCTGACCAAAAAAAACTCAAATCATTCCTGACTCCTGTCTTTCTCTCATAATACTAAACATCCAGTCTATCAGCAAATATGGTGTGTATGTGTGGGTTTTATATATACATATATGTATTTTATTGGCTGACTTCCCCCTAGAATGTAAACTTCATGAAGATAAAAGCTTTGTTTTTTCTATATCCCTAGCTAGTGCCTAGAACATAGTAGATGCTCAATAACAATTTGATGAATGAATGAATGAATGATGTGAAATTAAATTTTATTTCACATTTTGCATATTAATTTTGACATTAGCTCTATCTTCAAGAAACTTGGGAAATATTTTATCCCAATGAATTATTCTAGCTAAAGCCCAATAGCACAATACTATTTGGTAACATTATTAACCAAATGATATTATCTTAATATAAGAAAAAATAGAAACTTTATTTCTTAACTAGTTAGAGAAATGTCAGAAAGTTTTAAAATCTAAGAACACTCTTTAATGGTGCTAATTTGGTAATACCGTTGTGAATGTGGTCTTCTAAAATTTAGCCTTAAAAGACATCCTAATAAGATCAGCTAGTAATCATACAGCAGGTATGATTAAAATTTACTTTTTAATTCATAGTTTTTAAAGAAAGTTTTCTTAGGAGCTTGCAGACTGGATTACTACTTTAATGTTTGAAAAGATGATGCTTGGTATATGAGAGGAAGAATGTCTTCTTTCTAACTTTTAAACTTTATTCAAGCAGTTCCATATGACCAAAATTATCCCAGCTTAATGCATAGATTAGATTACCTTCATTAGTATACAGAAAGTTGCTTTCTTAGAACAGCAAGAATGACTTGTAACATATCGGCATATTAAAATTTACTGGTGCTATGGGGCTAGCTGACCAGAGATATTGTTAGGAATTTTTACTTGATTTAGAGAATACTTCGAATTTCCAAGGATTGAAGGAAGAGGTTGTGATCAAAGCATTTGTGTGGAAGGTCATTTTGGTGTAGTGATTATTTTTATGGAGTAGCAGAGAAGAACAAAGTATTTGTAATGGAAAAGAAGAATTGGCTGCAGGGCATAAACAAATATTTCTCTCTAACATCTTAGCCATTGCATTTCAAGTCTGTTACATCATTACTTTTTAAGGTATTGATAACATATGACAGATAATCAATATATGGCTTTAGTTCCATTTGAATATGATCTATATGAAGTAAAGGATGGCTAATACAAGTTTGCAAATGCATTCTGTTGGGTCTTGATGGATTTCCATAAAATTAGTTAGGTAGTAGAGAATATTGAGACTTGAAGAGAATCTAGCATTAATTGCACCAGGTTTTTTTAATCAATTAGAACAAGTAATGAAAATCAGGTCAAATATTTCTATCTGGCAATGAAAACCAGCTACTGGATGAAGTTAATTAAGGATATGCTTGGCCATTTTCATCACTTTTCAACTTGTGCTGGATATTGGGGGTAAATTAGTTTTAAAAGCATGTCTTTTTCTTGCTTCATTTCCATAAGTCCTACATAATTTCTTTAAAGGGATATATATGATTTAGGGGATAAAGTAACCAAATAAGGATTTATATGTATTTTATTGATAGAAATTTCTCCAAGTTCAACTATAGTTTTCTTATCAGAAAATTACATTCATAGTTGCAAGGCAGAGGCCCACTGGAATAGTTAATAAGCACAGTCTACTTCTATATTGCTGCAGAAACTAAATGCAAACTTTTCTGTGACTTACGTGTAGGCTCGGTAAACTTTCATCTGCTTTAGGGTCAGGACTGATTCAATCTTAAAGCAAGTTTATGAGAGTGGCTGATGTGATACAGTTGTTTCTGGTAAAATCAGACTAGCTCCAAAGAGCCAATCTAAGTCAGTCTCTGAGTCAAATTCTATGAAAAACAGACTCCAACTCAGACACAATTGTAAACCCTAATATAATGAGGACTTGCAGCTGATTTAATCCTATTGAAAATCTTTAAGCAGCTATGGGACAAAATGGTTTCCACATTGACATCAGTGGAATGAACCTTGGATTTCATCAGTCTGAAGAGTAGTTACCCCGTACACACAGTAGCCACTTTGTAAGAATTAACATCATGGCCATTTCAAAGCAGGTTGTTGTTTCTTATGTAGAGGCATCTGTTTTGATTAAGGTCCAAGTTGCCGGAATGTGTCAGGTGTGTGTGTGTGTGTGTGTGTGTGTGTTTTAACTGAATTCATTACAAAACTTAAACTTAGAGCCTAGTATAAATCAATTAGATCCAGTCTCGAACAAAAATGACCAACCTATTCCTATTCACTATATATGTGAGCAACATAGAGAAAGAAAGGAACAGACAATGAGAACTGTTTTTGAGTTAAACTGTATGCACAGTTTTGCCTGGAACTAATTTTTTTTTTTCATGAACTTAGAAGCCCCTGAAAATAAGCTTATGCTGTGAAATCATATATGTATAAAGGGACAAACAGACACAAAAGTCTAAAGGTCAACACTGCAGATAAAATCTCAATAGGTAGGATTTGAATTTACCTATGTGCCCATGTGGGTAGGTGGATACATATACCTTTTTTTTTTTTTTTAGTTTATCATATTGAAATAGGCACTGATAATGATCTAGGTGTTATAGTCAGTTTAGCACTAATATTAGTTCCTTTTCATAATTTACAACTTAATTTAGAACAATAGACCAAACACAGACTGTAGTAAAACACAACCTTGACTGAACTATCTGCATGCTGCTTTTATTGCAGTTAGCACTTAGCAGGCAGTAGTGGCCTCATTCTATTACTTCAAAGAGCCGGAAAAGTAACTTCATGAAAGGGAAAACTTGAAACTATAGTACTCTTTACCATTCTGTCTGTTAAGCAGTGATGGGTATCATTAGTTCTGCTCTTTTGCATAATTACTGCAGTATTCTGAAAACCTTTTTTGCCATTCAACTGGGAACAATTATATTATTTGGGATCTTGTATAGCATTTAGTTTTAGAGAAATAAAAGATAAAAAGCCCTTGTTCTCTAGCTCTGGTATCTGTAGTAAGCTAGTGCATACAGTGCTTGTTCAAGTTGTTTTTTTTTTTTTCATTAAAAATAACATTAATTGGTGACACTAAAGGAGACATTTCATACTGAAGTCAATTCTTTTTGATGTGTTTTTGTTTAATGTGCTTGCTAAGATAAATTTCATCTAGCACATCACTGAGTTGAGATGGTAATTCATTAATAAAATGATAAAGGTTTATGAACCATAATATGGACATCATTGAAATTTTGAGACTTAAAAATATATTCTTATTGTTGTCTAGATTAAATTAATACAATTTTCTATTTATATAAAGCTTCCAGTGTAGATTATCTCTATGTTAAAAGCATGCAACAGCCTCTCCCAAACACCCCACCCTACCTCATCCCACAAACTTCTGAAACATAGAGCTAGAAGTATGTTTGCAAATGTTTACACAATGAGGCACATAACTTTTTTAAGTTTGTAAAAATTCTCCTTTGTAATTTCAGTATGTGAAACTATTAAAATACTATAACTTTTTTTACTGTATTTGTTAGATAAGATGTTAACTTTTTTGAAAATACTACTACTACATTTTAGCAAGGGCAGTAAAATTAGGATAAAGATCACGGTTATATTTAGATGTGATTGTCACTTTGATGCTGTGGTTTTACACTTGACTTTTTATAATTTATAAGATATGAAATATAATCTCATAATTGGCAAAATATATTTTGATCAAGGAAAAAGTATGACTGTTGCCTGTTGGAAATATTACTTCAGCATGGCTGTTATATAGGAAGTTAGAAGAAATTTTGGATATGCATATATTTGGTACATAGTAAGTTTTCTTACAAAGACAAAAAGATTAAAAGACATAATTTTAATTAAAATCCTGGAATAGATGCTGAATTTCCTTTTCTTGTTAGCCATCAAAACAAAAATTGTATTTGTTTTGGTCCTTAATAATTCTGAAAACGTTGGTTTCCACAGGTTTTTCTTTAAAATTTTAAGCATCCATTTCTTTGCAACATTTTTATTAATGAGCTGACATTTGAATATGTTCATAAAAATGTTGATATGGCTGAACAAGAAGTTTCAATCAGCTTGTTTTCCCCAAAATGCTACTGAAGAACATCTAATTAATATAACCTGAAATTAGTTTAATGCATTCCTTGACATTGTCGCATTATTCAAATGTGGTTTTATTTACTACTCCTGAGACACTATGGCTCTTAACCAAACCCCAGAGTGAGCTAGTAAACTTACCTATCTTAATACATTGAAAAGAGGAATTAGCTACAGTTCGTTAGCTACCAGTACAGCTTTCAGCACCTTCTCCATGGTGGCTAGTATCTGTTCCATATACAGCTGTGAAAGGATGGGAAAATGCGCTGAAATGATCTAAGAAGTAAACTATCAACTTGACATGTTTTCCTAGCTATTGAAAACTGTCTCATATTGAAACCCATTGATAGAAAAACTGTGGAATTCCTCCAATTTAAGTACCATCTGGTTGTACTCAAGGCTCTAAAGCTGTTATCTCTGCATAAAATTTCAGAGTCCTATACTTTTTTCTTCACCAAACTATCCATTTTTAAGCCACAAATATTTTTCCAGCTCTCTCAGATTTTATCTAAAAGTATATTTTAACAGCATTTAAATAGTTCTTAAACAATAACAATTTATCTTGATAAATGGCATGCTGTATTTTTTCATTTTATTTTAATTAGCCATTGTGGAACTAAATTCCCTTTTGTTTTAGTCCTTTGAATATTGTTTAATTATCATTATCATGCCAGATATCTTAAAGGTTATTTTACCAATACAGTTCCATTTAACATAACCCATATGGAATCAATATCCCAGTTTCCTAAAGTGAATGCTTGGAAAATCTTACATTCATATGTTAAGAGTACACATCCTTTCCTCATTAGTTGGAAAGTACAGGGATTTTGGCACAGGTTCTGTGTGGAAGCATTGTGCAGCTTTTATATGGATTTTGTTTTTAGCCTTTGATGACACTGTTTAGAATAGGAAGTATCTAATAAGTAAAGCATTTTGTCTCAAGTGCTGCCAGTGTGTTTAATATATGCCTGGAGGTCTGAAACATTATCTTCTTCAATACAGTAATATGCATTTAATTCTCTGAAAGCAGAAGGTCGAACTTTTGAAAGGGACGCAAAGTACATTTTCAAACAGAATAATTCAAAACATATGGAACAGAGGACCAGAGTAATGTACAGTTGGTTTTTATGGTTTAATCATGATCATGTTAATGCACACCAGTAGCTAATTAAAGAAAACTTTTATTGTTCGTCTTAAATAAGTTAGGTAAAGAGTGGGAGAGCTGATGTAACAGCACTGCCCAGAGATACATGTTTCTGCTGCACCAACAGCAAGCAGATACTGCTATTTTTGACAACTTAAATTATTAGTCCCCTCGGACAATAATAAAGCAAAAGTTACTTTCAGAGTTATTACATTGTGAACTCTTCGTTTTCCACAAAGGAATAGTAAATTGATGCCCAAGTTTAGGGCCCAGCACACATAATTAATTAAAAACTTTTCTCAGTAGTGGGCCAGATACCCTTCAATGTAATAAATCTGCAGTGGACTGGTGACAAACCAGTGGATTTTTAAATATGTCTCAAAATCATCAGCTTGTTTATTTCAGTGCTACAGATAGTTTAGAGGCTTAAAAAAATTGAGGAAATCCTGGCTTTTAACTCAGTTTTAGGAATCTAGTTTTCTAGTACTGGGTAAGTTGTACTTTTTCCTTTCCTTCCAATGGAAGTCAGAGTCTTTCATCTCTAGGTCATTGGTTCAAATTCCATTCTGCTCAGTAGTGATTAGAATTAGTTACCATCTGACTTCTGTTCAGTAACCTTTGTGACCTGAACTGATAGCTGCCATCCTGCCACTGCTGGTTATTTATATCTTAAGATCACACCACTTGACATTTGCTGGAGACTAATGTGGCAGTCTCAGCACGTAATGTAGGCTGGATGCTAAATTTCTTTACCTTTCTCTACAGGTGGTTTGCCATTTTATGTTAACACCTATGGGAACACTTAATCCACTTTAAAGAGGGAGAGAGTTGATTTTAAGTATAAATCTGTAAATCAGAAGTAAAAAATGCTATATGCATAGAAACTATAGTTTCATGTAGTTAATTGTGTTTAACTTTCTTGATTCAGAGAATGAAAATAGCTTATAAAACTTGAGTTCTTGATTGGAGTTTGCCATTGGAACTCAACCTAAAGGATTTTTTAGTTATACTGTATTTAGGTATTTATCCTTTAGGAACTCAACCTAAAGGATTTTTTAGTTATACTGTATTTAGGTATTTATCCTTTAGGAACTCAACCTAAAGGATTTTTTAGTTATACTGTATTTAGGTATTTAGTTTGTAATGCCTCAAAATGTGCTTGATTTCGCATTTGACTACTTAAGTACTTGATTTCATTACTTTTCACATGTTATTTGAGAATTCTTAGTTGGTAATAGATTTGGAGGTCTATTTGAAATTTTCATAATAAGGATAACTAACATTAAACTGCTATTTTGATAACAATTATCTTTATTTTTATCTTACTGAATTTTTAAATATGTTCATTCATTTATTCAGTCAGCACACAATTATTAAGTTTTATTATGTGATAAGCACTAAAGTATGTTCTAGGAATACTAACATGATGTTTCCTCTTACCCAAATCCTACTAGCTGTCTGACCTTGGAACTATTGATCAATCTCTATAAACCTCAATTTTCTCAGCTGTAAAATGGGGATAATAGTACTCCTCCTCAAATAATTATAATGTTAGCTTATATAATGTGCTAACAGTGTCTGGCAAATAATAAATGAACTCAACGGTATTTTATTTTTCTTCAATTGCTCACAATCCCTGAGACAGAATATAGTGTGAAAAGTACTATAATATTAGTTTGTCATAAAAGCATAGAAGTGGGAAAGACTAGCACCACCTGGAAGCGTTGCTGAAGTCTTCACAAAGAAGATAAATTTTTTAACTTACCCTTTTTAGAGTGCCTACTGTGTTTGTTCAATATGTTAATTAATTTTATGCTGCAGCAACCCTATGAGTTAGATATTAATGTCCCAATGTGAGGACAAAGACAGAAGAGATAGAGAGGATTCTTTGAAGTATGATCAGCCCACGAGGTAGAGAATGCAGATCAGGAAAGACACTATGAATAAATATGTCTGGGAAAGACCTTGAGGAGTACAGTATTGAGAATTCTCCATCTGCGTTTATTTATATCGTAACAATCATGTAACTCTAGTCTGCTGGGCAATTTTTTCATTTAATGTTGTATCAAAGATAAACATATCCAACATTCATGGATTCTCTTCATTGTGCTAGGCACTGTCCTGCTCCTTAGTGATATATAGAAGCGGAATTGTATACTACATTCCCTCTAACAGTTCTTCACCTGGTAAAAGAGACAAACACGTAACAGCTGCTCATTATTGGGTATTTACTGTAAGGCAGGCACTGTGCTGTTAATTCAGTCATCGTAGTAACTCTGAGGTAGGAGTTATTATCCTCATTTTACAAATGATATTATATAGCCTTAGAGAGATTTGTAATTTGTTCAGAGTCATACAGTTAGAGAGTGTTGGACTTGATCCCACATCTGTGTGACTTCAAAGCCTATATATTGTCTTAATGCTGTCTGATACTGTTACCACAAAACATTTTAGTAAAATATACCATATAATAGAAGTATAAGTGAACGACTAAGATCACCAAGAAGGAAAAGAGTGAGAGAACAGTTCTCGGACAAATGTCATTTATCGTGATGGATAACTAAATGTTCACCAGCTACAGCAAGCTCAGAGGGGCGCTCCAGGAAGGGAAAGAGCACAGTATAAACTGCATGGTTTGAAAGAATATGGTGTCTTCAAAGGACAGAAACAAGTCCTTTTTTAATGAGGATTACCTCACTTTCTTGGATTATTTATCAGTTCTTACATATATAAGTTATTGCATATATATTATTTCTTATATATAAATATATATTTTTTTACCAATCAAATTAAGGAGTTTTTAAAATAATAAGCAGCTTTGGGAGGCTGAGACAGGAGGATTGCTTGAGGCCAGGAGTTTGGACCAAGTTGGGCTACACTATGAGACCTCATTTCTACAAAAAATGTAAAAATAAGCCAGGAATGGTGGTGCATGCCTGTAATCCTAGCTCCTCAGAAATGGGAGGATTGCTTGAGCCACCACTGAGGGGTTGTAGGTTTCAGTGAGCTATGATCACGCCACTGCATTCCAGCCTGGGCAACAGAACAAGATTCTGTCTTTAAAAATAGTAATAATAATAATAAGCAATACCCAGTTACCCAGTACTTTGGGAGACATTTTTTTATTGCTGATAGTAATGTAACTGAGTGCAGCCTTTTTGGATAGGTGTTGGACAATAGTAACTTTTAACTTTTTCAAACCATTTGCCTAATAATTCCATTTTTTTTTTTTTTTTTGAGATGGAGTCTCGCTCTGTCACTTAGGCTGGAGTGCTCTGGTGGGATCTCGGCTCACTGCATGCTCTGCCTCCTGGATTCACACCATTCTTCTGCCTTAGCCTCCCAAGTAGCTGGGATTACAGGCGCCTGCCACCACGCCTGGCTAATTTTTTGTATTTTTAGTAGAGACGGAGTTTCACCATGTTAGCCAGGATGGTCTCGATCTCCTGACCTCGTGATCCACCTGCCTCGGCCTCCCAACGTGCTGGGATTACAGGTGTGAGCCACTGCACCCAGCCTCCACTTTAAAAAAAATTTTTTTTTTTTTTTGTTTTTGTCTTTGAAATAGGGTCTCACTCTGTCACCCAAGCTGGAGTGCCATGGCATGATCACAGTTCACTGCAACCTCCACCTCCCAGGCTCAAGCCATCAGCTTCCTAAGTAGCTGGGACCATAGGGGCACACCATCAGGCCTAGCTAATTCTTCATATGTTTTTGTAGCGATAGCGTTTTATCATGTTGCCCAGGCTGGTCTTGAACCCCTGGACTCAAGCAGTCTTCCCACATCAGCCTCCGAAAGTGCTAGGATTACAAGTGTGAATAACTGTATCTGACCTAATAATTTCACTTCTAGGAGCCTGTCTGTCCTGAGAAAATATTACTAGGTGTTTGTCAGCACTAATTGAAAGCTTGAATATACAGTTATATGTGAATGGTAGAACAAATTGTTCCTAACACTAAATGAAGTATTATGTAGCTTTTAAAAATTGTATTTATGAAGAGTACATTAGCATGTCAAAATTTGAGTTATCAGTTTGTCCCTATGGTATCATTATAACCACAAAGGGATACAGGTGAAGGGAACCTGTGCATAGGTAGGTAAAAAAGACTGAAAGGAAGAGCCATGAAATACTACTATTGGTTATGTTTGGAGATAAGATGGGGTGAGGTAGTTTTTTTATTCTTACGGATTTTTTTATGGTTACCTTAATAATTCTGTTGAAAAAGCAAGTAAAATATCTAGGTGCAGAATAGCAAGTTGCAGACTGATGGTCAGGCAGTCTAAGAAAGAGGAACTGATGGTCTTGGAGCCAAGTGATTATAACTGCTGCTGCCACCAAGTTGCTCTTTGTTCTCTACTTAGGGACTCATTGGTGGAAAATTTTGAGAACTAGTAGCCTTTATTGCACAAAGGAAAAATCCACCCTCAAGGGTTTTAATTACTTACTGACTTGATTTTACTTTATCACTTATATTTGTCCTTGTTTTAAGTCCTATTGTAGTAGGAGAAAATAAACATCTTTTGAAATGGCATGCATTTATTTTAGTGTACTTTTCTTTGTCCTTCATAATTTAGGACTACTGATTTTTCCCTTTCTTACTGTCTAAAAACCTATAAATCAGTTTTATAAGAAAGGTAAGGAATATAGTAGAAACTACTTCTACATAAAATATAATTTCAACCACCAGTAATCATGATTTTGGAGACAGTTTATTGTATTGCTTGGGAAATCACTATAAAAATATGTATTAAAATAATTCTTTAAAGAGACATTTTAAAAGATATATGCTATTCTGTAGTAATCCAAAGAAAGAAGATCTGACATTCAAAAATGTATTTTAATGATGGAAATGAACATTAGATGCTTTTTCTCAAGTATTTCCTTGGCATTTTAAGGTGATTTTGGGGGTCTGGTGTAGGAAATGGGCACCTATTCTATTTTTCTGATTACTGTTTTAAGTTATACTAGACTCATTTTAAAAATTTTCTTTTTGACAACATGTTTATATAACATTTTTTATATGACAATTGGCATGTAACTAGTTTGAAATGTTTTATTACTTTTTTCTTACAGATCTCTAAACAAGAACAGAAAAAAGTGGATACATTTGATGGAGGCATGGCTGAAACCTCATCTCGGTACAGTGGTGCTCAGGATAGTGGAATTGGCAGTGACAGTGTTAAAATCAGAATAGTGCAAATAGAGCAGCACAGTGGTGCCAGCCAGCATCGCATTGCCCGTCCCTCACGCCAGTCATCAATTGTAAAAAATCTAAATTTTATTCCCTTTGACATATTTATTACTGCAAGTAGAATCTCACTAATGACCTATTCCTGTATGGCCTTATCCAAATCGAAATCACAAGAACAGAAGGATAATGAAAAAACAGACAAGAGTTCATTAAATCTCCCAGAAGTTGATTCAGATGTTGCTAAGCCCAACCAGGCATGTATTTCCACAGTGACAGCAGAAGATCTCTTAAGGAGCAGCATTTCTTTTCCTTCAGGGAAAAAAATAGGGGTCCTCTCTCTTGAAAGTATTCATGCATCCACAAGGTCATCTGCTAGACAAGCACTTGGTATAACTATTGTTCGGCAGCCTGGTCGAAGAGGAACTGGTGACTTACAGCTAGAACCTTTTCTGTACTTTATTGTGTCCCAGCCTTCCTTGCTTCTGAGTTGTCACCACAGAAAGCAGCGAGTGGAAGTATCCATTTTTGATGCTGTGCTTAAAGGGGTGGCCTCTGATTACAAATGTACAGGTAAGAACCTTCAAACTTACTGAAGTGCTAATAATTACTATCTAATAAGTTGTACTCCCATAGTTTCCAGATTGATTAAACAGAAACAGCTGACAGACAAAAGTCTTTTCTCTACAGAATATGTAAAGTTCATGTTCCACAGCTGAATCCTGTTTAAATATTTGAAATGTATTGAGGTTTAGCCTTAGTATTCTTACTATGCCTCTGAATGTCATTTTTTTTTCTGGGAACTGAATGAAACAGGGATTCTCTTGACTATAGAGATGCTTAACGATTTCCAGTGTTTGGAAAGCATAGCTCGGTTTCATATTAATGGCCCATAGGTATACTTTCCATGTTAATACTTCTATTCAGATTAAAAAAGAAAAGCCTTAGAAGATGAAGTTTGTTTTTGGTATTCTTTTGATGCAATAGCGTTATATTAAATGTAATTGAGAAGGTTTATTAATAAAGATTATTTAAAGATTTTTGTACATCTACAGAAAGTATATTGATGTTGGCTAATTCGCTCTTGCTGCCCAACCCATCCCTTCCTTATTCTAATTATAATAATTATATGAAATTTCCGAAGCTTTTTGCCTGTTGAGACTAGGAAAGTGAGCAGGGTTCAGATGTAAGACATACAAGCTATTAAGTAACAAGGGCCAGTGGAGTCAAGCAAGGTGACAATATACCTTTTCCCTCAGTTAATGTAGATTTGGAGATTTGGCCAAAAAAAAAAAACTGGAGAGAGTAACTGGGTCACCTAAGATTCAGTATTCAAAGAGGCCCTCTAGCAAGCTCAGGTATAGGTCAGGCATTTTATTGCTTTCAGCTGGTCCCATCCAATAGGTGGAAGCCAGCAGTGAGGCATTTGGACAATGAATCTAATCTGGAATTCAGGTTTGTTCGTTCTTGCCATTAAGAAGGACTGTTTTGCATGGCAGGATCCCGGAAGGTAGATGGCAGGTGTGGGAATCAGGATTCAGCCTGAGGAAATAGCATCAAAGGAGCTCTAGGCCAGGGTTTAGTGCAAGTCCCCTGCTTTAAGAAAGGGGTAACTAGCCAGTTGCTGAGGAGTAACCCCTGGGCTGCTTGCTGTCCCTCTCTCCTGTGCAGCTCATAATGGGTCAAAAGAGCTGATTGTTAGACTCAAGAACTTTGCAAGACAGTTGTTAAACCACTAGTAGCTTAAATTGGCCATGGTGAAAGTATTTATGCCACAGATGCTTGCAAATTCAATCATATCAGCTCTCCTACTCCAAGAGCCATTTGTTAAACCCTTACCAGCAACAACTGCCTCTCTTTCTCAAACATGTTCTCATTTACTGGATGTCTTTGATATAAAAGATACTTCAGCGGCACTGAAAATGTGGGAGATGCTGGTATAGTGGGACATGTTATGTGATTCAAGAACTCATGCCTGTATACCTGATACCTGCTTGCAAGTCTGCTTGGCATTAGCCAAAATTTAAGTGCAGGATTAGGAGATGAATTCTTAATTCTCAGCCCTTCATTAAGTTCACTCAGCTACAGTCGCTCTATAGGTGGGTGACCTGTGCTAAAAACATTGGGGGAGGCAGAGGAAAGTAGGAGGGGGAAAGGGGCTGAGAGGAACAGCTATGACCTCTTCCTAAATTTGTAGATATGCAGAGATCACAGAAGCCTCATTTTGCTTACTTCCAGCCCAACCTAAGGATACTCTGTATGTAACCTCAACCTTTGAAACTATTAAACTGAGGCAAGCCAGGGTCCACAGTAATAGAAAAGAACTGCCAGTGATGGACTTGTTTCCACTTTCCGAAATTGTAAGAGCAGACTGGCTTAAATCTGTTTTATTGATATACTCCCAAATCATGTGTTTATACAGTTTCATCTAAGTCTGTATTCAGCAAAGTTATAAGAGCTCATACCAAAGATAGACTTTTGGATTATAATCAATTCCTAGGTTAAAATAATACAGCACTTCTTGCTTAAAGGGGGGAAAAAACCTTGTATGTAAACTGACATGGAACCTAATCTTGGTACATGAAGCTAGAGTGGTGGTCATGGGCCAGATTTAATATAGGGGTTGGGGGTAAATGTAGGAGGAAGAAGACTCACATACCTTCTAAGGAGCATTTTCTGCATAATATTCTCATGGATGCCTTTCCCTACACAGAATGCATCTACTTGGACATTTATATTATCTCAATAGTATGACTCTTGGTTAGTAATAATCAAAAGTTATCAATATGCATGATAATATTTCTTAAAAGTGAACTTAGTGATCTAGGGAAATTTTTTTCAGAAGACCCAAAAGGAGGCAAGTAATTAAAATACAATGACTAAAAATAAAATTCAGCTAGCATTTATTGAGTGATCACCCTGTGCCAGGCATTGTACTAACTGCTTTAATGCGTTATCTTATTTCATCCTAATGACAACTCTATGGGAAATGTTCTATTCTTAGAGATTAGGAAACTAAGCCTTAGAGAAGTTAAGTAACTTCCCCAAGGACACAGACCTAGCAGTAAACAGAGCTACAATTCAAAGCTAAGAAGTGTTGGACTCCTGAGTCTAGACTCTCAACCTCTGTGGGTCCCCTGAAAAGAAGGATGTGAATTGGAGGTTCTTGCAGTCAGCCTGCATTGTCCCACTTACCATGCAAATGATTCCTCTCTTAAGTTTTAACTGGTGAATTTGTATGTTAACTGGGTCCATGCTGTGATTACACAGTACTCAGGTATGGAAAACCTGGGTTCCAATTCTGTCACTTATATGTATACCTATATCATTACGCACTTATGAAAATGAAAAGAGATAATTCATGAATAATTCTAAAGTACTTAGCATTGAGCCAGCAGGCCTAGGCCCTCATAAATGTGTGCTGGTACTATTTTAGCTGTCAATATCATATAGTGGAAAGAATACTTAACTAGGAGGCAGAAAACCTGAGATTTTTATTCATGGCCCTGCCATCAATTAGTAAAGTGATCTTAGGCAGTTTACTTCTTTGACTTTCTGTTTTCTTATCTGTAAAATGTGATGATTATAATAGATATCAACAAAATCCATTCCAGTTCTGAAGTTTCATCATTCTGTAATTTGGAATTCTGTAATTTGGCTTTGGCTTCAGGGAGTTGATATCTGTAAGGCTCTACAATATCAGGTAGAAATTTATTTTGACTTGTTTTGAAGATGCAGATTTCCTTTGATATTCTAGTGGAGCACTAATTATGCCGAGTTTTAAATACATAAGTTTTATTAAATGTTAATGAAATTATTTCAAAAACCGATCTGGAAATGTGTTTTATATGTGTCCACTTGAATGAATTGTCTAAGTCCCATTACCAATTTGGTTATCCAGAAACCCTTTATGTAGCACTTTCTTTCCTGAAAAAAGCACTGTTCCATAACCAGTGTTTTTGGAAGCCCTGAGATAGTAACCTTATGGATAAGAAAAAAGAGAAAAATAGAAATGGCTATAATGCTAACATTCATGGGGAGGGAAGCAGAGGGAGCAGTAAGTTGGGGGTGGCTAGCTCCATTTCTGCATTATAAAGTGAAGGAGTCATTGCAATGTCTTTAAATTGGAGGGACTAAAGAGATACTACCATGAAGCTAATGTTCTAAGAAATGTCCAGGAAAAGTTAAAGGCATCATAAGTTAAAAGTGAAAGAAGTAACATGTCATGTGTTTCCACAGTGTTCATACTTTTCCTCTGGATATTAAAATTCTTTTTGGCTGGGCATACTGTCTCACATTTGTAATCTCAGCACTTTGGGAGGCCAAAGTGGGTGGATCACTTGAGCTCAGGAGTCCAAGACTAGCCTAGACAACATAGTGAGACCCCATCTCTACAAAATTTACAAAAACTTAGCCAGTTGCAGTGGTGTGCATCTGTAGTCTGAGCTATCGGGGAGGCTGAGATGGGAGAATCACCTGAGCCTGGGAGGTTGAGGCTGCAATAAGTCGTGATTGCACCAACGTACTGCAGCCTGGATGACAGAGTGAGATCCTGTCTCAAACACAAAATAATGTATTCTTTTCTATAAGGTAACTCAAGTGTCAACCAGCCAATAGCCATTTTAGCATATATGTATGATTGTATGATTTGGTTTGGATGTTTATCCCCTCCAAATCTCATCTTGAAATATGACTCTCAGTGTTGGAGATAAGGCCTGCTGGGTGGTATTTGGATTATGGGGGCAGATTCCTCACGAATGGCTTAGTACCATCCTTTTAGTGATAAGTGAGTTCTTGCTCTGAGTTCATGAAATATATAGTTGTTTAAAGAATGTGGCACCTCCCCGCTACCTTGCTCCCTCTCTCCCCATGTGATATACTGGCTTTCCCCTTTGCCTTCTGCCCTGATCATACCTTTCTGAGGCCTGACCAGAAGCCAAGCAGATGTTAATGCCATGCTTGTACAGCCTGCAGAACCATAATCCAAATATATCTTTTTTCTTTGTAAATCACCGTCTCAGGTATTCTTTTATAGTAATGCAAAAATAGCCTAATATAATGGGCATCTCAATAATTGCCCCATTGTCACATTTCAAAAATACCTATGAGGTTGTTATAGAGATATTGGTTTTCTGGGTTTTGTTTTGAGAGGACAATAACATTTGATTATTTTTAAAAAAATCCTAGCACAATATGGCTTGTCATTGTTTATTGTTTTCTATACACGTCATAAACCATTATTATAGGTGCTCGTGTTCCTTTATATGTAAATCATACGGAGGAAAAAGAAAAAGGATTTTGTTTTACTCTTTAAAAAGATTTAATGGCTGGGCGTGGTGGCTCATACCTGTAATTCCAGCACATTGTGAGGCCGAGGCAGGCAGATCACCTGAAGTCAGGAGTTACCAGCCTGGCAAACATGGTTAAACCCCGTTTCTACAAAAATATAAAAATTAGTTGGGCATGATGGTGAATGCCTGTAATACCAGCTACTTGGGAGGCTGAGGTGGAAGAATCACTTGAACCTAGGAGGCAGAGGTTGCAGTGAGCCGAGATCATGCCATTGCACTCCAGCCTGGGTGAGAGAGCGAGACTCCATCTCCAAAAAAAAAAAAAAAAAAAAAGGTTTAATAATTTTTTCAAAAAAGGTAAAATCATAGTTCTTATATAAATATAAGAAGAGTATATGTCAAAGGTTTTATTTAATTAATAATTTATTTATCTTATTAATTTGTATGAATATCACAAAAAAATTCATGCACAAGGGACCTACACAGATGACCCTGGTCATCTCAAGAGATTTTTATTCTGAAATTCATAAGTGTCTTAGAATGTCACTTGATCCTGGGCATTATTCATTGTTAAAGCATGGCTCTAGGTGATTCTAGAAAGATGGAAATAGTTTTGACATTAAATTATGAACCCATTTGGTTTAATTTGACATATTCAGGCAACTATGATGAAGAGCCCAAAAGTGAATATTGAAAATCCTTTGAGTGTTATAGGAATACAGTGTGATATACCAAGGTGACTACTTTAATCAATCTGGCTTTTAAAATTACATCTTCCCTCCTGTCTTACACAATCAGCTTGACTTATTACTTCAGAAGAACCTTTTATTCCTATTGTGCTTTCATTTATACACCAGACATATTTTGGAAATATTCATTCATTCACTGAATGTGAGCACCTGCTGCTTGTCAGATATGTGCAAGACTCTGAGAAACCAGTAATAAGACTCAGTTTCTACCTTCAGGCACCTAGCTTCATGTGATAACCATACTTATTATGATTAATTATGAAGGTTTAGCAGAATAAAGATCTTCATGCCATGGAGGGTTGTGAAACACTTAAATTAGTTAAATAAAGCCTATGACCTTTATTTAACTCCCAGAGAAGCAATTTAGAAAAGCTAGTAGCAGTTGTATGCAATGGTTTAAGAAAAACTGTTTGGATACATCTTTAAAGTTACTGATTTTTTTATTAGTTGTATATTCAGCTCTAGCTGCAATTCAGAATATTTTTAAATATTTTAATTTATTAATTTGCCTTTTGGCTATATTTCTTTGCAATATATTTTGGTCGTTGCTCTGGGGTTTTCAGTATGCATGTCTAATCATTCACACTCTATTTAGAGGTAATATTTGATCACTTAAAGGAAGATGGGAGAGCTTTACAACTACATAGGTTCCTTTACTGTCTTCTATTTATGTTATAATTGTCATAAATATTACATCTATATATTCAAAACCCTACCAGATAAGATTTTGATCTTTGTTTCAATAATCTTACATATTTTAAAGAACTGAAGAGGGGGAAAGTGGTCTTTTATATTCCCAGCCATTTACCATGTTCATTGCTATTCCCTTATCCCCAGAGCTCAAAGTTTCCCTCTGGTACATTTTTCCTCAGCATTAGGAACCTCCTTTTGAATTTCTTTTAGAGCAGAGCTGCTAGCAATAAACACTGTTTTCCTTCATCTGCGAGTATCTTTTTTTTTTTTTTCTCATTCCTAAAGGATATTTTTGCTGGATGTAAAATTCTGGGTTGACATTTCTTCTAGCACTTTAGAGATAGTATTTCATGTTCTTCTATCCCCTGTGGTTTCTGATGAGGAATCCGTGTTCATTCCAATTATTTTTTCCGTATTTGTAATGTGTTGTTTTTCTCTAGCTGTTTTCAAGACACCTGCTTATCTTTAGTTTTCTGTAGGTTGATTATTGTGTGTCTGGGCTTGGTTTCTTTGATTCTATCCCGTGTGGAATTCTCTGATCTTCTTGACTGTAAATTTATGGGTATATTGTTTTGGTTTTGTCTACCAAATTTGAGAACTTTTGGCCCTTATTTCTTCAAATAGTCTTTCTGCACCAATCTCTTTCTCTTCTCCTTTTGGAATTCAAGTGTTAAGCTTTTTAATATTGTCCTACAAATCTCTAAGACTCATTTTTTTTCTTTTTTTTTCCCCACTCTTCAGATTGGATCACTTCTATTAAATTTTTCACTTCTAAAATTTCCATTTGGTTCTTTTTTGTAGTTTGTATTTCTCTGTTAAGAACTTACATTTCAATTCATTTCAGGTGTGTTTACCTTTACCTCATGAAATACAGTTGTAACAGCTGCTTAAAGTCTTAAATGCCTGTGTCACTGCCACCACTGTAACACTCCCCTCAACACACACACACACACACACACACACACACACACACACACACACATTGGATATTGGGTCCACCCTCAGTGCAAAGCCAGGAGAGAGAGAGAAAAAAAAAAAAAGAAAAGAAAAAGCAACAAGATTTCCCCTACACTCTTGAAACCACAGGGGCCTTAATTTCCAGACAATGTTTCTGTTGGAGCTTTGGATGTGTCCTTACCTTCACTGTGCACCACAATATAGGGCTCACTCTCAAGTCAAATATAAAAGAAGACACACAACAACACGAACTGGGAAATTCATCACCACGTAAGTTATAGCCACAAGTTGGACTTTCCTCCCTAATCTGCATTGTTCCGATTTACTTTTCAGAATTCTCAAGTATTTATTTGCTTTTTGTGTCTTTTACAAGGTTTTTATTTGTAAGCAGCATGAGAGTTAGGCTGCAGTGAGGTTATTCCAGTCTAGGCTGGCACCAGAAATCCTGCCATTTAAAACTAATAATAATGTTTTCTAGTCCATTAGCCAGGACTTGGTTTTCTGGGAAACTTAATAGGGGATTTCCTCTAAAAGTGATACTTTTGTATCTTTACATCTTAAGCACAGATCAGCTACATATATCCTAATCAGTAATTACTGCTCCCAAGGAGTTGTCAGCATTAACTTGATTCTTCCCGTGTCACCAATAAGCACACACTCAGAGGGCAGCAATGGTGTTCTCTCTCTGCATTCCTTAGGGCTTTCCTTTCATATACTATCAAATCAAGTTAGAAGGGGAAAATGCTGTGAGATTCATTGCCCTTCTTGTCAACCTGCCTTTCACAGAACATGTGACTGATACATATAATTTTAAAATATATATGTATAAATATATGTGTATACTATGTAGTAATGTCCCTTATTCATAGGGAACATGTTCCAAGATCCCCAATGGGGCCTCAAATTGTGGATAGTACTGACCTTTATAAATACTATTTTTTCCTATAATTACATAACTATGATGAAGTTTAATTTATCCATTTGGCACTGTGAGAGATTGACAACAAAATAATACAATTACAACAATATACTGTAATAAAAGTTATGTGAATGTGGTCTCTCTTTCTCTCTCAAAATATATTTTCAGACCATAGGTAATTGCAGGTAATTGAAACCGGATAAGAGCAGGGGATTACTGTATAAAACTGGCCCTCAGTAGTCATGGGTTCCACATCTGTGAATTCAGCCAACCATAGATCAAAAGTATTCCAAACAAAATTGCATATTTACGAGACATGTACAGCCTTTTTTTCTTACTATCCTCTAAACAATACAGCATAACAACTATTTACATAGCACTTATATTGTATTAGGTATTATAAGTATTCTAGAGATAATTTAAAGTGTATAGTAGGATATAAATAGGCTATAATGCAAATACCAGGTCATTTTATATCAGGGACTGGAGTATCTGCAGAGTGTGGTATCCACAGGAGGTCTTGGAACCAGTACTCTGTGAACAAGAGATGACTTTAAACATATATATTTTAAAAACTATTTGAGATACTTCCCAGGATAAATAAGTGGAATCTATACCTATATCTACATCTGTTTTACAAAGCTAAAGCAAAATTAAAATTATGACAATTACTTATAATTTTGAAAGCCCTATTAATAGGGTATAATTCACATTCTATGTAATTTACTGATCCTAAATTATGCTGACTAAATTTTTAAGCTATACATAGCAATATGCTTTTCATCCTTAATTTAAAAACATTATTTAAAGACTAAATTATCAACTTGAATTTTTATGAATATTAATATTAATAATCTACTTCAAATGATTTTCCAAGTAGATAATAAGTCTTTGAGTTAACTTCTTTTTAAAAATATTAGACTAATGTGGCAATGGGCTTTTCCATGTCCTTCCCACCTGGAGCAACCTCTAACAGAAATGAGATCTTCTGCCAGCACCTTTATACATAGCAGCTGTATTATTGGCAGTTCTCATTTAAATAAAGATGTATGTAGTTGTTTTTAACATAATCGTATTAGTTGTGTTTATAAATATTTAAAAATTGGTATTTGTTTTGTTTAAGATAATGGAGTCCAGATTTGAAATTGCCTCATATCTTGACTATGCAGCCCAAGGCAGCCTCAAAAAGTCATTTTTCTTCTTGTTTGTTTGGGGCTTTTTTGTTTGTTTTTGAAGAAATGACTGTGCCATCTGGTCAATTGTGAAGGGGCTGAACAACTCTGAGGGAATTTAACTAACTCATTAGTGCAATATCTTGTTACCCATTAATGTGTGCTAGGACCTAACAAAGAAACCAACTAAAAACAGTTACTTCTGCCATCTTGCAACTTATTTACCTGATTGTAACTTTTCAAACAGCAACTAGACTAAAATACAGAAGTTAAAGTTTATTGGAATGTATCACACTGAAAAAGTAGGTCATAACACACTTCTATGTAGGATACTGTAATGCTTAAGATAGGTTATCTAATATGGAACAGTTTCTGCATTTGAAGTTTTATAAATGCCAAAGGTCCAATGAAGAGTCAAACTTGAAATATGGAGTCCTATGAGAGCTCAGGATTAGACCTCTCAGTACTAAGTTTTAATCCTGATTCTACTCCTTACAGCTGTGTGACCTTAGGCAAGTTATTTAGCCTCTTTATGCCTCAGTTTCCTTATCTATGATATGAGATTAATACTGGTAGCAGCCTCTTAGGGTTGCCATTGGGATTTTAAAATGTATGCGAAGTTCTTAGCTAAGTGTATGGCACAAGGCTCAATGACTATTAATAAATATTGTTGCTTTTGTCATCACTGTTAATATCTTTAAGTGTTTTTTTAAAGTAGTGGTTGTAAATGGCAAAAAAAATGCACATCATTTCAATGTAATTCTAGCTATTGCGGTTTGAAAATTTTCAGTTACAGTAATTGAGGGTTTTTGTTTTTTTTTTATCCTTTCATGAATAGGACTGTAGAAATGTGCCAAAGACATTTGAGTAAACGAACAGTTGAAAAATCATAAAATGGCTTCTTACACCTCATAAATCATACCTTGATTTCATTTAGTTGTTGTGACTTTAAGAAAAAGATTGAATTATATGCCTCTTTAGAATTAAAGGTTTTGTTAATATGCCTGGAAAGGCTTGGAATTAACCTGTGACTTTACTGTCATAATGATCACACTCTGAACATTTATCTGGAAATTTAGCTGCTGGGAACATTGCTTGCTGGCTAATAATAAGAAATAAAATTATTACTTTGACAGGAATTAGCAAGTTAGTAGACCTCTTAAATGAGAGGCATTCTAGTGTATCACTCAGAGAGAAAGGTGATGAGAAGGTTAAATAAGAAATGGCACAACCAGCTGAGGGAAATAATATTATATGAGGAAGGGTATTAGAACAGAAATCAGAAATCTTGACTTTTAGCCTTGGTTCTAATACCAGAGCTATTTGATGCAAATAGCTAAATTTCTTGGTGCTTTAGTTTTCTAATCTCTAAAATTGTTTAATAATATCTGCTCTTAGTCGATTATTGGTTAAATCTGAGTTTCTTTTTTTTTTTTTTTTTTTTTTTTTTTTGAGACAGAGTCTCGCTCTGCCGCCCAGGCTGGAGTGGAGTGGCCGGATCTCAGCTCACTGCAAGCTCCGCCTCCCGGGTTCACGCCATTCTCCTGCCTCAGCCTCCCGAGTAGCTGGGACTACAGGCGCCCGCCACCGCGCCCGGCTAGTTTTTTGTATTTTTTAGTAGAGACGGGGTTTCACCGTGTTAGCCAGGATGGTCTCGATCTCCTGACCTTGTGATCCGCCCGTCTCGGCCTCCCAAAGTGCTGGGATTACAGGCTTGAGCCACCGCGCCCGGCAAAATCTGAGTTTCAAGTGAGATGATATTTATGAAATTACATGGAAATATGAAACATTATTCAAACATAAGTTGGGACTTCAGTGATTATTAGTATTAAAAGGGAAACTTTCATTTTAGACATGAGGAAAAGATTAGTGCCCTGGCCTTTGTGACTCCCATTGTAATCATCAACATTTACTTAAAACAAGTGAAAATGGGGGGAATCATTTAAAGGCAGTGATTAGCTTTAATGTTACAAAACCCAACTTTGCTTAGAGCAGAAGAGAGGTTTACAATTGGGATTAAGTTGGATATGTGACTTGGACATGTGACTGCATTTTTTTTTTTTTTTTTTCACTGAATAGCACCTTGTGCTTACTTGTGCTGAATTTTAATCAAATGTTGGCCAATAAAATACCTGAAACCCACATTAGAATTTAATATGAAACACCAAATTTTAATAAGAAAGAGATCAAGGACAACACAGAGCAGTACAGAATATGAATTAAAAGGAATTCATTGAATTGATATTTCACATATTATCTGCTGGTTAGCATCATTAAGTATAAAGAATACACTTCCTTCTAACAAGATATGAAAGACTTGGTTCTAAAAGTAAGAGCCAGTGGACATTGATGGTCAAATATTCCAGCAGCCAATTTAATCCCTTCCTTTTCCTGTTCCTATGGGCTGCAGACCTGGGGTTTCAAACCAGGAAATCTCTTGCCCTTCCCATCACATCTTATGAGGTGCAGTGTAGGTGCAGAATCATAGAGCATGTGAAACTGCCTGTAGAATTAGCCAAATGCCTGGATATCCACAGGGAGATGGTGGCACTTACCTTGCATCCAGAGCAATTTGGAACTGGTTTCTTGGTTGATTTTTGCTGTCCTCACATTGAATTATTATGATGTTTAATGGATCTAGGTTCCTTCACAATTTAACTTGCAGGCTTTATAGGGGCTTCATGGACTAATTTTGCTTTTGTGGCTACATAAGAAAAAGAAAAAATTAGCCATTTAAACTATAGATCAAAAAGTAAATATAGAAAATATATTTTCTCAAAGTAAATATAGAAAAATGTATGAAACGCAATAAGCTTGTAGCTTGCCTTTTATATGTCCAGTGGTCAAGAGGTGAGTGTTCTAATAATGACCTCTTATTGCAGGGGATTACACTTGAAGCCATGAGCATAGCCAAAACCAATCACAACTTTGGCCTCTGACAGAGGCTGCTTGGCAGCTTTAATAACATCAGTTTCATAGATAGACACAAATAAATGTAGTATGATAGGACTTTCCAAAATGTTGTCCTTTAAATTCTCTGTAAGTTTTATTAAGAAACACCTTTATTTGTTCTTGGCTGGGGATAAAAGGATTAAGCCAGGAAAAACAAAAAAACTCTCTAGAAACAACTTGTCTCAATAAATTGAGACACAGGAAGGGAGAGTAAGGAATCTCTAAGCACTCACCTGCAACCCTAACTCCTCTTTAGGTGTTTCCTCGTACCCTACTGGCTAGCTGCTTGATCGTCCTTAAAACAGAAAGCTCTTTGAAATAGAAGTTCTGTCTGTTTGTTTGTTTTGAGACAGAGTCTGGCTCTGTCACCCAGGCTGAGTGCAGTGGCACGATCTTGGCTCACTGCAACCTCCGCCTGCCGGGTTCACGCCATTCTCCTGACTCAGCCTGCCAAGTAGCTGGGACGACAGGCGCCGGCCTCCACGCGCGGCTAATTTTTTTTTATACTTTTAGTAGAGACGGGGTTTCACCGTGTTAGCCACGATGGTATCGACCTCCTGACCTCATGATCCGCCCGCCTCGGCCTCCAAAAGTGCTGGGATTACAGGCATGAGCCACTGCACCCGGCCTGAAATAGAAGTTCTGGTGTTTACTTGTAAATTATTTTAAAGTCTCGTTTCAGTCCCTTCTTTGTATAAAAGTTAATACACCCAGACACCTTTGGAAAAGGAATCAGCACTCTAACTTCTAGTTTAGAAAATGGAAAGCAGTCTGTTTTGGCTTGCTGATTATTTACTTCCTTGATACAACACTGAATACATAATGAAGTCCAATTACATTGGATACTTCTAAGTGTTATCCACCAGAGACAAAGAGTTTTGCTACTTTTTACAATATGAATAAAGAGCACTGAATCTTAAAAGGCGAAGTGTCATAAAAATCTGTTTATTTCAAAGTAAAATATCTATTATAATAGAGGAGTAGAGTGAGACTTTTAGATCAACATCATTTTCTTCTTTATTCTCCCTTGTCTTCTTCTTTGTGTCCATAAACTGCTGTTGTGTTAAGCGCTCTCTTGGCTGTGGCAGTTGCTGCTATTTTGCATTTCACTGGTGGGAAGGCATAGGGAGTCCTGAGGAGGTGGGTTGGAATTGTTGATGGAATCAGTGGGCCCGGTTAGTGATTTGAAGTGACAGCCAGTCTTTGCCTGCTTCCTAGGCTTCCAAACCAAGGTGTCTCCATCCTTCCCATCCTCTGCCCCAGCTGGCCTTGTCAGATGCTTTTCCTCACTATACTATCGCCTACCTGCTTTCAGGTACTGTTGGATTCCAAGCATAAAAGGTTAAAAAGAAGAAGAAGAAAAGAAGTGAGTTCAATTTCAGAGTTTCATTTTGAGTTGGCTGCACTGAATCATGTTGTATTTTACACAATTCAAGTGGTAACCAAAGACATACATAACTCTGTGAATGTTTGCTAAGGGTTAAAAGAAATAGTGAGCAGCACTTCAAAAGACCACTTTTATCAGATTTACTGGAAGCCCTGACAAACAAGTGAAATGAAGGGTTTTTTCTGAAGAAGAACAAATCTACAAACACAAAGAATATAGTCTTAATCAAGTCTTCATGAAAGTCTTGATTCATCTGGGAACTGAATTGGGGCTTTCTGAATCTTTAGGTATTCCTTATGACATAATATGATGAGATGTGGGGCAGGGGATTAGGATTTTTTGGTTTTGTTTTTCTTTAAGACCTGGTCAACCCAGAAGAAAAACAATTATTACAGCTTTGTCAATACAAATGCCTTATTAAAGTGAGATCGAACTCACTCTGAACCAAATTTATGGCTGTGGGAACCAAATTTATCAACAGAATAAATTTATGTTTGTCATTTATTCTGACATATTTCCTACCTTCTGTTACTCCTCATAAGATAAGACTTTCTCCTGTTTCTTTGGCTTAGGGACAGCAGTGTAAATGTGCTCATCAACATCAGCAGGAGTTTATTATTTTTGAGAGATTCCTATGACTTGAATAAATCCAGAAGAGGTCTGAAAGAGCTTCCAATATGAAATAGTTATCTGTTTGTCACTTCATTTACATTATATTCTTAGGCCCCTTTAATCTTAGTTTATCTGGTATATTCCCCAGTGTGTTGACCCTGAAGAATGTGTAATATGAATCCTATATTCTAGACCTGATGATGGAATTAAGGAGAAGTTAAATTGAGGACAGGACAGGAAGACTAGGAGTCATGCCCCTCATCTTCTAGCCATTAGACCATAAGGGACTAAAGGGTGACTTTCAAACTTAAGCCGTTTCTCTGGGATTCTGACACACCTTTCTGCTACTACAGCTGCTTTCAGAGTTTCATTTTGAGCTGGCTGCACTGAGTCATGTTTTGTATGTTTCAAATGATAAACAAAGGCATACTTCCCTCTATCAATGTTAGTGACTACGGCCATATCTGAAGTAGAGAGTTTAGCAAAAACCGGGAAAGGAGCCACCAGACCTGTCCTGAATTAAATTTTCATTAACCATGCAACCTGTATTTTTCTGGATGTTCCTAATTTCAGTATTCTGTTTTATCAACCCTGTAAATTCAGGCATACTTTAAAAACCAGGTAGACTAATATTTTGTTGGGAAATAGTCATTTGGGATTCCTTGGATGGATTTCCTAGACTTTTACAGTTGCTTTAATTTCTAATTTCTGTTGTGCTTTCTGCTATTACCAGTTGGTTTATTGTGTCTCCTATTAAGTCATCTCTCCTGTAATTGTCCAGGGTAGACTCCTGAGTTTGGTGCCAGATAGTCAGGTCCTCTAACTTGTGCCAAAAGAGAGGCAACTGCACAAAACCCACTTCACTTACTTGGAAAACTCTTATCTACATTATCAGACTTTGCTATTCCCCCAGTTTATACCTTGAGAGAAGGGCATCAAATACCTACTGAAGTGTTTTTTCTTTTTCCCTTTAATTTTTATAAATGCTTGGTAAATAGTGCTATTTTGTCTTTAAGTCCTGAATAATTTATATGTCAGCATATGTTTAGGATCATCCTAGAGATGATCATTCAACAGTACTTTAAAAACGTGCATATGTGTGTGTATGTATGCAGATAGATTTTTTTACATTTGAATTTACTGAATCTGTGTCCTATTTCTTTATTCACCGATCAATACATTTTTAAGCTCTTCTCTTTCAGTGTATGAGAGTCACACCATTCTCTTTATGAGCAGTATAGTATTCTATGCAGCATTTATGGTACATTCATAATTTATTTTATATTTATCTATAGATAGATATTTAGTTTAACATTTCCCAAATTGTTAATATTTCAAATGATGTTGCAGTCAACTTCTTTGGACACTTACTTATATATTTTTAAGTGTTTCTTTAAGGTACAGTCCTACAGATGGCCTTTCTGATTCCAAGGACATGTACATTTATAATTTTGATAAACATTCATTGTCAGGCTTCTCCTCTGCTCATGCAAAAATACTGCATGTATACCCTTATCAACCATCCATGGGAGAATTTGTTTCTTCTCCTTCTCCCCCAATATAAGATATTATCAATTTTTTAAATTTATGCTAGTCTGATGGATGAAAAATTGTATTTCTTGTTTTAATTTGTATATCCCCGATTAAGAGCGAAGCTGAGCAGAGTTTTCCTATTTTTCATAAGGCAGTGCTCTCTAGGAGGATTCAACAGCTAAAGGTAAAAACAAAAGCTTAAAAATGCTTTAAGAAACTAGGAACATATATAATTACCTAGGAATAAATTCATAAAGTAAAAGTTAACAGATTTTTTTACCATATGTGTTTAAAAAGTATGCATGCAAAAAGCATCAGAATACAGTTAAATGGCTGCCTCTTTACATGAGGAAGGCTTTGCTAAATAAGGCAAACAAAACATTAATACTCAAAATATATAAGGAGCTCCTACAAATCAGTAAGAAAAAGAACTCAAGAGAAAAATGTGTAAATAAATTCTTTGTAGATGAGGAATCCTGAATGGCCAATGAATGAAAATGCTTAACCTGCTTGCTTTTTTCCCCCTATTAATAATATAAAATAACTGTCTTATGTCAACCATATAGATCTTCTTGATTCTCTTAAATAATTATACAGATTATTTATTTATTTATTTAAACATTAATCTGTTGCTGGATATGGAGGTTGTTCTCTATTTTTGCTATGGTAATTCTCCAGTATGTTTATTTACACACTTCTTATTTGGATTAAATTCCTACACATTAATTTCCTAGGTCAAGTGATATACACGTTTAAAATCTGTTATGTATTATAAAATGGAATTAATGAGAGTGGACCTCTCATCACAAACTACCAATACAGGCATTATCGGGTGTTTTTTTGTTGTTGTTCTTGTTGTTGTTGTTTCTGTTTTTGTTTTTATTTGAGACAGGATCACACTCTATCACTCAGGCTGGAGTGCAGTGGCACAGTCACAGCTCACTGCAGCCTCAACCTCCCAGGCTCTGGTGATCCTTCCACTTTATCCTCTCAAGTAACTGCTACTACGGGGACTACAGGCATGGGCACGCGCCACCACACCCAGCTAAATTTTTTTGTATTTTTTTGTAGAGCTGGGGTTTCACCACATCACCCAGGCTGATCTCAAACTCCTGGGTTCAAGCAATCTGCTCACCTCGGCCTTCCAAAGTGCTAGGATTACAGACCCATTGTCAGTTTTTTTAGTCTTAGCCTGTCTGATAGGTGAAAGTTTCTACCTTATTTGAAAATATTTGTTTCTTTAATTATTAAGATTTAGTATCTTTTAATGTTTGTATTTTTAAATGTTTGTATGCCGTTTGATTTTGTTTACTGTTTTGTTTAGTAATTTTCATTTATTGGTTTATTCTATCCACTGGTTTTTCTGTTGGTACCTACATTGAATATGTGAACTCTTTATATATAAATGGTATCCCTTTTCTTTTACTGTCACCTACGTTACAACTTCATCTTTTTGTCATTTAACTTTTTACTCTGTTCTTGGTGTTCTTTGACAAAAGTTTTGTGTGGTCATATATGTCAGCCTTATGTTTTTTAGTTTTGGTGTCTTATTGTTATTATTGTTGATATACAATAGGATAGTTAATGCACATTCCCTCAGTATGCATTATTTTGCTACTTGGAATCTTTATTTCTAGAAAAATGTAGAAAGTTGATTAAATATGCCACAAGGATAACAATTCTCAGCGCCATGTAAGTTTGAATGTGCAGTTACTGTAACTTGTTTTACTTATCCTAAGTCTTACTTGCCAGTTTTTATACATCATATTAATATTTCTACATCAATTTAATCATCTCTGTTCATTATTGTGTTATTTATATCTTTTAAGATCTGTGTTTTCTGTTAGATCATTGTTTTACCTGCACATTGTATTCTCTTCAAAATGATGAGTTATGTCTCCTTGTTTAGCTCTATATGGTACTACTTACCTGATAATAACCACTTTTGATGATAGCTGCAGTGGTGGGACCCAAAATAGATGCACAGGTCCTAGCAGGTTATATAGCTCCTACAAACTGATTCTAGATCCTACCAGCAAAGACTTTTTAATCATCCTTTCACCAGACTTGACTATTATATTTAAAAGAGAGAATAGCACAGTGTTACTATGCAATGGATCTACTATGCATATTCTCACTGCTTTAAAAATCACTGATGATATAAAAAGAGAAGAGTGCACTAGCTTAGTGTTTGATCTTGACCACATAGATCTAACATCATGATCAAGTGCTTTCAGCATTTTCTTTGAAATCACATAAGGTTCATATGTGCCAAATTTCATAAGGATCACATGATAAGGTCAAGAAATACAAATTCCAAAGCAGAATTTATATGCCCACTTCACATATGACAGCGATACTAAATAACCATATGTTGAATATAATACACTGTATGTAAATGCTGTTCTTGAAAGCAATCCAATCAATAAAACCTAAAATAAATAATACTTTAATAACACATTTCAAATAGACTGAAAATGGAATAGATGGACTCTATGGCAAGAACATCCCTATAAAACTGACATTCAGAGACCATTAAAACACAGAGAGTAAAACAATCATGAAACTAAAGAAAAACTGTGAATATTTAGAAGTTTTTTAAAAGCGTACTACACTGTACGCCAAGATACAGCAGTCGTTTTTATTTAAAGAGGTATTTCAATAAAAGCTGTGGATTCCTAAGTATTAAAAAGCAAATTCAGTTTGCCACAACCAATAACCAAAAATACTTTTAAAAAAATATACAATATTACCCAGATTTTTAAAATACATAGTATTAAACAGAAAAAAAGTCAAAACAGAAAAAGCTCATTTTCATTATAATTAGGATTATTAAAAGACTGACCAATTTTATCATTAAAGAAGGTTATAGGAAAGCTACTGAGGTTAACTTCAAAGGCCTAGCAGTAAAAAGTGATTGTAATGTCAATAAAACTCTGAAACAGATCAAATAGCCCCTAAGTAGTACTAATCTACTGTATCTTTGAAAATGTATATGCTTTTTTTTAAGCTGACAAAATTACCCTTTTTTCATTTAATTTGTTTTTAATATCACATTTTAAAAAATATCCAACTATTAAACTGTTAACAGCAGCTCAGAATACAGAAACTTTACCTTCCCTCATTCATAATATGAATTCAGATTTGAACATTTTTTTTTCCTCTTTGTCCTAGTTCTGGAAAACATGGTTTTGTCATCCCACATTGTACAGTGATAGTTTATATTTTTCAACACGAGTGCTTGTTTATGTGTACAAACAAATGAAACAATGAAGCTTGCATACAATTATTTAACCAGTTTTTCTCTCATTTATTAACTCAAACTCATACATGAAAATGAGATGTTTGTGATGTGATTGATGTTTTTCATTTCAATTTTGTCACTTTAGATCCTGGGAAGACTCTGCCTGAAGCCCTTGATTATTGCACTGTTTGGCTACAAACAGTGCCTGGAGAAATAGATAGCAAAAGTGGTATTCCACCTTCCTTTATAACACTACAGATTAAAGACTTTCTGAATGGACCAGGTAAGAAAGTCATAAAATTTACATGTGTGTACATTTTTTATGTGAATATATTAACATGTATATAGGATCTGTTAGTACTCTTGACATTCCATGCAAAAAATGAATACTTCACTTTTTCCCAGAGGTGCATGCTTTTCAGGCTGCCGATTTTAGAGATCAACAGGCAAATATAAGTATGCATTAAGAATTACCTTCAGTCTGACAAGAAGGTAGTTATCAATTAAAGAGCAGTTGACTGGAAGCCAAAGCCCCAATATTTTATTTCTACCTTTTCTATTAATTAACTGTATGATCTTAAGTGATTGATCTAATCTTCTATACTTCAGTTTTCTTACCTGTATATGAAGAGGATAGACTGGATGGATGAATGGAAGGAAACATGATATATATACATAAGACAGTATACATAGTTTAGATTTGATAGTTAAATGTACCTGTTTCACATGCTTAGCAAAGTGCTTGAGACATAGTAACTACTCAGTTTTAGATACAGATATCAGAATTTTTTAAGAGCTAATTATGTCCCAGGCACTATGCATTTTAGGAGTATGCACTATAGTTATTCCTATTTTATGAGTAAGGAAGCTAAGACTTAGAAAAGTGAAGTAAATTGCCTAAGGTCATAGTGACAGAGGAGCCATTCAAACCTAAGTTTTTATGACTCCAAAGACTAGAACTTAACTTCTGTACTACACTAATTTGGGCATAACTAAAGATTTTTTCTTTATTCCTTGATCTTCCTCCTCTGTCTTTTCTTCCTTCATCTCACGTTCTTCCCCCTCTTCTGTTATTTCTCCCTCACTCCATATAGTCTTAGCTATTTATTTAACAAAAATTATTGCATTTCACTTTTTGTTTTGTTATTTTATACTTACAGTGCTTCAGAGTGTTACCCACGAAATGAGTAGTTTCTTCATTAAGAATTTTATTTCATTTTATTTTTTATTTATTTTTTTGAGATCATCTTGCTCTGTCACCCAGGCCAAAGTACAGTGGTGCAATCATAGCTCACTGTAGCCTCAATCTCTTGGGCTCCAGCAGAAGTATAATGGTGCAATCATATCTCACTGTAGCCTCAATCTCCTGGGCTCCAGCAGAAGTATAGTGGTACAATCATATCTCACTATAGCCTCAATCTCTGGGCTCCAGCAATTCTCCTGCTTCAGCCTCCCAAGTAGCTGGGACTACAGGTGTGTTCCACTACGCCCAACTAGTTTGTTTTTTGTTTTTTGGTTTTTTTAGTAGAGATGAGGTCTCACTATGTTGCCCAGGCTGGTCCTGAACTCCTGGACTCAAGCAATCCTCCTTCTCAGCTTCCTAATGTGCTGGGATTACAGGTGTGAACCACTGCTCCTGGCCATTAAGAATTTAAAATAGGCTGGGCACAGTGGCTTACACCTGTAATCCCAGCATTTTGGGAGGCTGAGACGGACAGATCACTTGAGGCCAAGAATTCCACATCAGCCAAGCCAACATGGTGAAACCCTGTCTCTACTAAAAATAAAAATAAACATAAAAAATTAACTGGCCATGGTGGCACGTACCTGTAGTTCCAGCTACTCTGGAGGCTGAGGCACAAGAATTGCTTGAACTGGGAGGCAAACGTTGCAGTGAGATGAGATCACACCACTGCGCTCCAGCTTGGGCAACAGAGCAAGACTCTATCTCAAAAAAAAGAAAAGAATTTAAAACGATGATTTTACAGCTGTCTTAAGATCTCTAGCAATACTCCGCAAGGCATGAATTTTAAGGAAGGAAAAATATTTATATATAGACTTTGTTGAGTATATGTGTTGTGGCATGCTAGTGTACTTATGATCCATACTACAGATGGAGAAAGCCAGTCATGGATTAAACAGAGACTGAAACCATCTCCACTGACCTTGTCACTGGGGCCCAATTCTTCTTCAGCGTATTTTTCTAGTGCTGGGATTGTAAAGGTGTAGAAGTATGAAGAACTATTTCTAATCTTGATAAACTCTAGATATGGTTTTAAATACATGAAGGAAAGCAAGAAACTGAAGAATAAGCAAGTCGTTAAAGTGTAGGAAGAACCCTTTGGAGTGAGATAATAGACTGGAGAAGTGTGAGTCCTAGTATTTGGTTAGTGAGCATGAAGTACCATATTTCATTCCATATAAGCCACTATCAATTGTAGAAAAACATTCTGTGTACCACTAAAAATGAAAAAAAAACATATGCTATTTACACTGTGATACAGTGCCTTTTTATTACATCAGTGTGAAGACAATTTTTGATTTCAGAGTTGTTCACACATGAAAGACCGAACACAATAAAATAGATGCAATAGGGTAAAAACATGTTAGTTCATGGAAAAGTGACAGGGGAAACTTGGATTTACTTATTTCTCAGTTTTAGTTTCACATTCGTTTTATTTTTAGGCACAGTCACATTGCTCATTTTGGCTAGAAAATTATCTTGTAGTTTACATTTGATTGATTTGTTTGTTAAAAAAATGGAATTTGAAAGTTGATGGTAAATTAGATACAATATTTTCAAGGCAACCAAATAAATTGAATTTTAAGACAAATGCCAATGAATAAATGAAAAATTATGTATTTACAATTCTGGCATTTAACGTGACTCAGTAGTAGAAATGTGATTTTTTTTTTTTTTTTTTTTTTTTTTTTTTGAGTCACAGTCTCTGTTGCCCGGCTGGAGTGCAGTGGTGTGATCTCGGCTCACCGCAACCTCTACCTCCCAGGTTCAAGCAATTCTTCTGCCTCAGCCTCCCTAGTAGCTGGGACTACAGGCACACACCATCACACCTGGCTAATTTTTGTATTTTTAGTAGAGGTTGGGTTTCACCATATTGGCCAGGCTAGTCTCTAACTCCTGACTTCGTGATCCGCGCACCTTGGCCTCCCAAAGTGCCAGGATTACAGGCATGAGCCACCGTGCCTGGCCAGAAATGTACTTTTTAAAGTAGTTGTACTTTTGTGTTTCTTAAGATACTTTTCAAAGTTGGGAATTAAATATATACAATTTCTGATTTTATGTCCATGCTATAATAGTGATAATATATTTGGAGATTTAAACTTTTAAGTAAATGAATTGAAATAGTTATTTTACAGCAGCACTTCTCAAACTTGATTCTGCATTTGAAACTTCCCTGGGGAGTTTGTTAAAATGCAAATGGTGATTTAATAGTTCTAGAAGGTAGGGCTTGAAAGTCATGTCTAAAAAGCTCGCAGATAGAGTAGATGCTGTTGGTCTGGTACTGTAGTTTTTGTAGCAAGTTTTATATGGCTCTTACCAAAATTCTTTTTAAAAAAATATACATATGACTTATCATATATGATTTTTGTTTTTAGTATCAGTCTTTGAGAGCCAAACCACAGATATTTTGGGGAACAGGACAGGGCAATGATAAAGAAAGATGAGTGGTTTTTAGAATGGTGCTTTGATTATGGAAAATCGAATATAATATCCAATGGATGATTTAAGTTCTTCAAAGTCTAAAACATTTTAAACAAAAGTACATTTCTTTTATTTGAGGGAAGATTAGTTTAAATGATATATCAGCTGTGTGTGACTTCCTCTAAAACAGTAACCTAACAGCCTTTAACTGCTCCAGAATTTACTAGCTTAGACAAAAATTTTCCTACTGTAAGCAATTTGTGATTTAGAGTAGATAAGTAGATGTTATTTCATAGAGTAATTATATTATCTCACTACACAGCCAGATTGGCATGCTACTACATTAATTTAGGAATCAAATGGCTATAGAAGATAGTGAGACTTGAATACCACTAATTAAATGGGAATAACAGGACACATTAAAACAGCTTTTACTATATGAATGTATTATTTTATAGATTTTGACAACTCAAGGAAATTATATTTTTTCCAGCTCCTAGGGAGGATACTATGAGGAATATCATTTATGTTGAGATTGGGCAAACAAATTCCAGCTTTATAATGTTCCCTAATAACATTCCTTTTCCTTGAAGAAAAAGCATTACAAAAAAATAATAAAAGCACTACAAGTAATACTTTTAGGTTTTAGGTAATGTCATTGTGTTATCATTAGAAATCTTTAGCTACTATTATGTTTTAATCTGTATGCATATCTATTTAAGTATCATTCCAGAGAATGTCTTGAACTATATTACTAATTTCCATTTATTTTTTCTTGCTCTTTAATGAAAGGTATAGTAACAATGAAAGTTATGACCCTGAATTAGCCAGGCATGGTGGTATGTGCCTGTAGTCCTTGCTACTCAGAAAGGCGAGGTGGGAAGATTGCTTGAGCCCAGGAGGTAAAGGCTGAAGTAAGCTATAATCACACTACTGCACTCCAGTTTGGGCAACAGAGTGAGACCCTGTCTCAAAAAAAAAAAAAAAAAAAAAGTTACAACCCTTAAAGGTAGAGGGAATACTGATTATAACTGTCTAACCTTAAGCTTTCTTCAAAAAGATGTAAACTTCACAGCTTTTGAAATTTAGCCTTTTAGATTTATTTTGTAGGGATTATTTTCTCTAAACAAGGTGATACAAATGCTGCTCTTTAGCACTTGTTTTTAGAAAAATAATGTGGAGTTCTTGAGTATTCCCCTATTTCATCTGTTCACCTAATGGTACCTTAATAGAGCAAATGGTAGGTCCCAACTTCTACATCAAAAACTCTTTCAAAGCGCTCCCAACCCCCCACCTTTTCCCCCTTGTACCCATTAGCAAGGTCAGTGGCTTGAAGAAACCTGGAAAACAGCAGCTACCAGAAACCCACTAGAATAATATCTCCAGCAGGTGATAGATTAGTTGGAACAAATTGGAACCATTGCAGTTCAGCAATCCTGGTTTCTTTCAAGCTGTTTTTAAAATGTCGTCATTTTAGTACACAATCTAAACCCTGCGGAACAGTCCACAGCAGGTTAATTTGAATCATATGATGTGTCACTGCCCTCAGCTGACATGAGCTCTATTCCATGTGTGAAGCCATAATAAATCCATTCCCAACCCAGGAAAATTCCCCGTGAGAAGGTGAACTATTCCAGGCCTCACACTGGCATGCTAGCCCTCCGTAATTGAAAGCAGGGCCACCTGTTCCCAGCACAGTTAGCCTATAGAAAAAAATTAACATTAGATCAGATACTTCTTATATTGAAAAATCAATCATACTTCTTGCAAATTCAAATTCAGCTGTGAAGTGTTTGGTATGACATCATACAGAAATGTAGGAATGTGCCCACTTGATCCCATTTTAAAAGTTTTGTTAACCATAGGATTCCTTAACTTTGAAATGCGATTTTTTTTTTTTAATTTAATGAGAGCTGACACGTGAGAAGAAGAACTGGAAAGGGTGCAGATTTTTCTAATTAACTCAGGGTTATTTGTGAAAACATTTGAGCCCTCTGGTATTTTTTTCATTGTTCTTTCACAAATTTTTGAGCCACTGTCATTGTAGCCATGAAATGACATTTAAATGACAACAAAGAACAAAAATGCCACATTAGGAAAACATTCCCAAGTCATTTATATTTTATTATAAATTAATGCTTAGCATGCCACATTCATCATATAATTTAAATAACATGGTTATATCAAACACAAAACAATTAATGCAATTTCACATTTCTTTTAGTGTATTATACATAGTGTCTGTATTTGAAATGCATGGCCACTGGTCTTTTTCTCCTAATAGAATCACTTCTTTAGTTTCACCTTGTTTAACTCATTCATTAATTTACCTGTCTAGTTTTCAGTGTTTCTGATTTCATTCTGGCTTCGAATTGGTTTCATCTCTGGTTTTATTTTATTTTGATTTTAAAAACCTGTTGAATTGATTATAATCTTGTTTTGAAGACAGTTTTCTCCTTATATTGTATGGATTAATGTAACTGTTTTATAGGTTACAATGATTTTCATTTCTACTTTAAAATAATTCCTAAACATCCTTAAACAATTCCATTTCCACAGACCGCTCTGATTTGAATGAAAATTTGTACTTAAATGCTGTAAAATAGTAAAAGAGTTCTTAGGTACAGTAACACACCATTCGAGTAAGTTTGTTTATATGAATATAAAGTAGAAATTTTAGGTTGTTTACCCTCAAATAGATGTATTTTTTAAGTGTTTTTACCTGTCTTGGTTAACCCTGCTTTTATGTTATCACTGAATTTATTACTCAGTGGGGATCAATTCAGACATATCTGAAGGTAACTGATTCCAGAGGATTAAGATACCTGGAAAAGATTAATCAAATAGTGTCTTGATTTTTCTGGAGTAGAAAATGAAGAATAAATAATATAATTTTTTGATCTTTAAAATTTTTTTCAATCACAAATTTCAAATGGATTTTTGGTTACCTACTTCAAGCTTTATTGAGGTATAGTTGACAAATAAAAATTATAAACATTTAAGGTGTACAATGCGATGTTTTGATAAATGTGTCATTGAGAAATGATTACCATATTCAAGCAAATTAACATATTTATCACCTCACATACTTACAACTTTTTATTTGTGGTGAGAACCCATATGATTTCCTCTTTTACCAAGTTTTAAGTATATAATACAGTAATATTTATTAATTGTAGTCATAACGCTGTAGATTAGATCTCTAGAGCTTATACGTCCTGCAAAACTGAAACTTTGTACCCATTCACCAACCTCTCCGTATTTTCCCTTCCCCCAGCCCCTGGCAACGAACATTCTAATGTCTCCTTTTATAAGTTTGACGTTTTTAGATTCCACATATAAATGAAATCATGCAGTTTTTGTCTATTTCTGTTTGGTTTATTTCATTTAGCATAATGTCTTCAAGTTCATCCATATTGTCTCAAATGGCAGGATTTCAATCTTTTTAAGGGGTTAATACTATTCTATTGTGAATATGTACCACATTTTCATCCCCTGTTCATCCACTGAAGAATACTTAGGTTGATTCTACATCTTGACTATTATGAATTGTGCTGCAATAAACATAGGAGTCCAAATATATCTCTTCGGCACACTGGTTTCATTTCCTTTGGATCTATACCCATTAGTGCGATTACTGGATCATATGGTAGTTATATTTTTAATTGATTGAGGAATCTCCATACTGTTTTCCATAATGGTTGTACCAATCTGTATTCCCACCAACAATGTGCAAGGATTTCCTTTTCTCCACATCCTTGCCAACACTTGTTACGTTTTGTCTTTTTGATAATAGCCATTCTAGCAGGAATGATGTCTTTCATGGTTTTGATTTGTATTTCTCTGATGGTTAGTTATACTGAGCACTTTTTCATATACCTGTTGGCCATTTGTATGTCCTCTTTTGAGAAATGTCTGTTTAGGTATTTTCCTATTTTAAAAATTTGGTTCTTTGTCTTCTTGCTATTGAGTTGTTTGAATTTCTCATGTATTTTAGATATTAACCTCTTATATAGTTTACAAATATTTTCTTCCATTCTGTAGGTTATCTCTTAATACTATTGGTTGTTTTCATTGCTAGGCAGAAGCTTTTTAGCTTGTTGTAATCCTATTTTTGCTTTTGTTGCTGGTACTTTTCAGATAATATCCAGAAAAGCACTGTCCAGACCAATGTCATAGAGCTTTTCCGCTATGTTTTCTTCTAGTAATTTCATAGTTGTTGGCCTTATTACATTTAAGTCTTCAGTCTATTTTGAGGCTTTTGGGTTGGTTTGTTTGTGTTTTTTGTTTTTTGAGTGACAGAGTCTCACTGTGTTACCTAGGCTGGAGTGCAGTGGTGTGACCACGGCTCACTGCATCCTCGAACTCCTAGTGTCAAGGGATCCTCCTGCCTCAACCCCCGAAGTTTAGTTGACTTTTGTACATAGTGAGAGAGAAGGATCTACTTTTATTCTTCTGCATGGGCTATCTAGCTTTCCCAACAGCATTTATTGAAGAGACCATCCTTTCCCCATTTTGTGTTCTTGACATCTTTGTTGAAAACTAATTAGCTAATACATGCATTTCTTTCTGGGTTCTCTATTCTGTTCCATTGGTTTATGTGCCTGTTTTTATGCCAGTACTATACTGTTTTGGTTATAGTTTTATAGTATATTTTTTGAAGTCAGACAGTGTGATGCTTCTAGGTTTGTTCCTTTTGCTCAGGATTGCTTTGGCTATTCAGGGTCATTTATGATTCCACATAAATTTCAGGATTGCTTTTTCTATTTCTGTGAAGAATGTTTTTGATATTTTGATAGGAGTTTCATTGAATCTGTAGATCAATAGCATGGGCACATCAATAGCATGGGTAGGATGGACATTTTAATAATATTAATTCTTCCAATTCATGAACACAGGGTATCTTTCCATTGATGACCATTTTATAGTTTTCAGTGTACAGATTTTTCACTTCCTTGGTTAAATGTATTCCTAAGTATTTAATAATTTTTTAGCTATTATGAAATGAGATTGTTTTCTTAGTTTCTTCTTCAGTTCTCTGTTAGTGTATAGTGTTCTTCTCTGTTAATGTATAGAAATGCTATGGGTTTTTGTATGTTGATTTTTAATCATGCAAATTCACTGAATTCTAACAGTTTTTAGAATGTATTCTAACAGTTTTCTGGTCAAGTTTTTAAGGTTTTCTATATATAAGAAAACCTTAAATGTTATAAGGTTATCTGTGGAGACAATTTAAATTCACCTTTTCCTATTTGGATTCCTTTCATTTCTTTCTCTTGCCTAATTGCTTTGTCTAGGACTTCCAATACTATATGGAATAACAGTGGTGAGAATGGCCATTCTTGCAGGGTTCTAGATTTTAGAGAAAAAGCTTTCAACTTTTCCCTGTTCAATATGATGTGACCTATGAATTTGTCACATATGGCCTTTATTGTGTTATGGTATGTTCCTTCTATACCTAATTTTTTGAGAATTCTTATCAAGAAGGGATTTTGAATTTTGTCAAATGCTTTTTCTGTATCTATTGAAATGATCATAAGGTTTTTGTCCTTCATTCTGTTAATGTGATGTATCACATTTATTGATCTGCATATGTTGATCATCCCTGTGGTGATGCCCACTTGATCACGAGTAGATTTTTAATGTGTTTTAAATTCAGTCTACTACTGTTTTGTTGAGGGTTTTTACATCTATGTTCATCCTGGATATTGGCCTGAAGTTTTCGTTTTTTGGCATGTCTTTGTCTGGTTTTCATATCAGGGTAATACTGGCCTATAGAATAAATTTGGAAATATTTCCCTCTCTTCAGTTTTTTGGAAGAGTTTGAGAAGAATTGGTGGTATTACATATTTAAGTACTGAATAGAATTCAGTGGTGAAGCCATTGGACCCTGGGGGTTTTTTTTGTTGGGAGACTTTTTATTACTGATTCTGTCTCCATACTCACTATTGGTTTGTTCAGATTTTCTGTTTCTTCATTATCTATTCTTGGTAGATTGTATGTGTCCTGGAATTTATCCATTAGGTTATTCATGTATTGGCATATAATTGTTCATATTATTTCCTAAGGATTCTTTATATCAGTTGTAATGTCTCCTGTTTCATCTCTGATTTTATTTATGTGAGTCTTCTCTTTTTTGTTCTTAGTCTAGCTAAAGGTTTGCCTGTTTTTTCAAAAGATCAGTTCTTTGTTTCTTTGATCCTTTCTATTATTTTTGTAGTCTCTATTTCATTTATTTCTACTCTGATCTTTATTTTATTTCCCTCCTTCTACTAATTTGGAACTTTGTTTGTTCTTGTTTTTCTAGTTCTTTGTGTTGTAATGGTAGATTATTTTAGCTCTTTCTTCATTTTTACTGTATGTATTTACTACTAGAAACTTCCCCTCTTAGAACTGCTTTTGCTATATCCTTTAGGTCTAGGTATATGCTGTTTCCATTTCATATTGTCTCAAGAAATTTTTAAATTTTTCTTTCAATTTTTTCATTGATTCATTGATCATTCAGGAGCTTATTGTTTAATTTCCATGAACTTGTGAATTTTCTGAAGTTCTTCCTGTTATTGATTGCTAGTTTTATACTATTGTTGTCATAAAAGATACTGGATATGATTGCAGTCTTCTTAAATTTGTTAAAACTTGTGGCCTAATATCTGATCTGTCTTGGAGGATGTTCCATGTGCAATTAAGCAGCATGTGTATTCTGCAGCTTTTGGATGGAACATTCTGTATATGTTTGTCAGGTTCAAATGTTCTAGAGTGCAGTTTAAGTCTGATGTTTCCTGTTTAATTTTCTGTCTGGATGATCTACCCATTGCTGAAAGTAAAGTGTTAAAGGCCTCCACTATTATTAAATTGCAGGCTATGCCTGATGCTCCCTGATGCTGGATTAATATTTGCTTTATATATTTAGATGCTCCAGTGTTGGGTACCTATGTACTACAATGTTATGCCATCTTGCTGAACTAACCTCTTTGTCATTATATAAGGATGTGCATTATCTCTTTTTACAGTTTTTTACCTAAAGTCTGATATAAGTATAGCTACTTTTGCTCTTTTTTGGTTTCCATTTGCATGGAATATCTTTTTTCATTCCTTCACTTTTAACCTATGTGTGTTCTTATAAGTGATTTGAGTCTCTTGTAAGCAGCATATAGTTGGGTGTGTTTTTATAATCTATTAATTTGCTCTTTCTTTTCATTGGTGAATGTAAGCCATTTACATTCAAGGTAGTTATTGAAAGGTAAGGACTAAATACTGCCATTTTGTCAATTGTCTTCTGGTTGTCTTATGGACTCTTCGTTCCTTCCTCTCACTGTCTTTCTTTGTGATTAAGTAAGTTTTCTCTATTGGTATGTTTTGATTTCTTGCTTTTTAATTTTTTGTGTATCTACATGGTTACCATGAGGGATATCAAAAAAATTTTATAGTTATAACAGGTTGTTTTAAGCTAATAACAACTTATCTTTGATCACGTACACAAAAAAAAACCTCTATTCTTACACTCCACTACCTCCCTCCACATTTTGAATATGTTATTTCAAAATTTACGTATTTGTATATTATATATTCCTTAACAAATTAGCATCATTAATATTTTTATCTTTGAACCTTTACGCTAGAGATATAATTTACGCACCACCATTACAATATTAGAATAGTCTGCATTTGATGGTATACTTTTACCAGCAAGTTTTATACTTTCAGATGTTGTTCTGTTATTATCATCCTTTTCTTTCAGCTTGAAAAACTCTCCTTAGCATTTCTTGTAATGCAGGTCTCTTGGTGATTAACTCCCTCAGCTTTTGTTTGTCCAATAAAATTTTTATCTCTCTTTCATTAAAGGACAGCTTTGCTAGGTACAGTATTCTTGGTTTGCAGGTTAGTTCGTTTGTTTTCCAGCTCTTTGAATATATCATCCCACTCTCCCTTGGCCTGTAAGAATCTTCTTTGTTGAGAAGTCTGCTGCTCAGTGTATTAGAATGTCCTTCTGTATTCTTTGCTTCTTTTTTCTTGCTGATTTCAGGATCCTGTCTTTGTCTTTAATCTTTGATAGTTTGATTATAATTTGTCTTTGAGTAACCTTACTTGGATTGAATCTGATTGAAGACATTTGACCTTGTTATACCTGGTTATTTATATATTTCTCCAGGTTTGGAAAGGGTTCTGCTATTCTTTATTTGCATATGCTTTCTACCCCTTTATCTATCTCTATTCCCTCTTGAATACCAGTGACCAAGAATTTGCCCTTTTGATGCTCCCATGAATCTTGTAAGCTTTCTTCATTCCTTTACTGTATATTTTTTGGCTGTATATTTTCAAATAATCTGTCTTTGAGTTCATAGATTGTTTCTTCTGCTTGATCAATTCTGCTGTTTATATTCTCTTTTGCATCTTTCAGTTAGTTCACTGTATTTTTCAGCTGTGGGATTTCTGGGTTTTTAAAAAATTATTCTTTCAATCTCTTAAATTTCTCATTCTGGTCACTTACTGTTTTTCTTATGTTGTTGAATTGTTTATCTATTTTCTTGAAGCTTATTGAGTTTCCTGAAAGCAATTATTTTGAGTTATTTGTCAAGCAGTCCATATATCTCTATTTTTCGGGGATCGGTCGCTAGCACTCTATTTTCTTTGGTGATGTCATGTTTATAGTTTTTTGTTTTGTTTTGTTTTGTTTATTCTTGTGGTCATGCATCAATGTCTGGACATTGAAGAAGTAGGTTCTTATTCCAGTCTTTGCAGTCTGGCTTTGTCTGGGAATGCCCTTCAACAGTAAGCCTGTCTAGAACTTTTTGGTCATGTTGTCTGGCATTGTCCCTAAATCCATGATTGCCACAGCCATCGAAGTTTTAGAGGGCACCCTACACTCAGGCTTGCCACACCAGCCCAACACCAGGATGGAATCCCATGGCCACCAAGGTTGGCAGAGTGCTGGGGCATACTCAGAGCCCATGGCCATTCAGGTTTGTCTGAAACCAAAGGCCTTGTGGACAGCTGGTAGTGATTCAGGCCAGTGATCAAGTCTATTTCACAGAGACTGTGGTATCCTGCCCACCACTGGGATAGGTCAAGAGGCTCAGTACATCGGTACTGACCTAAATAAGGGGCTATAGGAGTCTGCCTCATGCTGGATTTTACTATGGCAGGCCCAGAGGTGGAGACCAAAACAAAGTCCTCCATTTACTTCCTTCATGTTCCCCCAAGCAGATAGTGTCTGTCTGAATTTGCTACTTGGGAATAGGGGAGAGTTGACACAGGGAATGTCCCTCCTACCCTCTTAAGTATATCTTTTCATATTATTATGATATAACCAGGTACTGTGATCTCTCATCTCATTTCTTTAGCTCTTGTGAGGGTATTTTCTTGTGTGGATAGTTGTTCAAAATGGTATTGCTATGAGGGGATGATCGCTGAAGAGTCCTATTCCACCATCTTGCTCCACCCTCATAATATGATTTTTAAATGCAAGAAGATTCAAAGCAAAATAAAATATTTTAAGAAGCTAATTTTGGGCTAGGTGTGGTGGCTCACACCTGTAATCCCAGCACTTTGGGAGGCTGCCGTGGGTGGATCACCTGAGGTCAGGAGTTCGAGACCAGCCTGGCCAACATGGTGAAACCCCATCTCTACTAAAAATACAAAATTAACTGGGTGTGGTGGTGCATGCCTGTAATCCCAGCTACTTGGGAGGCTGAGGCAGGAGAATCGCTTGAACCCGGGAGGCAGAAGTTGCAGTGAGCCGAGATCATGCCATTGCACTTCAGCCTGGGCAACAAGAACGAAACTCCATCTCAAAAAGGAAAAAAAGAAGAAGCTAATTTTGATAATTTATTTATTTTAATCTTGCCCAAAATATCATTTTTAAATGATATTTAATCCTCTGCCGCTTCTCCCTTGCCAGAAATTGGGTTAAGGCCTATACCTTAATCGTGAGAGTCCTGCCTCTATCTTAATTCAGTTTTACAGCCATACTAGCAGGCTATCTTCTACATTTAAGAAATGTAAACTAGTTAGTGAAACTGTAAGGACCCTGACTTTTACGTTTCCCGAATTTTATGGTTCCAATTTCCAGTGTCAGCATGATATTATCACAGTTTGTTTTCTCTGTGATCTATCAAATGAAACAGTAAACTTGATGTCAGAATGTCAACTAGGGAATGAACCACGAATTTTAAAATAGGGAAAAGCCTTTCATTATTTCAACTTTTGTTTTTAAAGTATAACTTTTATTTTAGGAAGAAATGAGAAAAATTACCCAGCTGAAATGGTGCCCTCAAGGGATTATACCTCTGAAAGACTTGGCTAAGTAATAGAACTCAAAGAGTCACAGAGGCTGGTTGGGCAGGTGGCAAGGAGGTAGGGGCCGGTACTAGGTCTCACGCAGAGCAGTCAGTAGAGTAGCAGTTATTTAGATTTTTTTTATTTCTTCATGTAGCCAAATTCTGTTAGAATTATTTCTTCTACAGAAAAGAATGAGAGTAATTGGGAAATATCTTCCTAGGGACATGGAGTAAGCCCAGTAAGAAGAGATAAAGTTATCCTAACTCTAACTTTCCAACTTTCTGCCTGCAGTTCTTTTTTTCCTAACTCTCCAGCCCCATGCCTTTCCATTGACACAGTCTTGAGCCTTCCTTTCTTATCCCTGTACAATAGTCTCTTTTATGCTGACAACTCCCAAATGCAGCTCTTTTGACTTAATATTTAACTCTAAGACTATTTCTACATATGAGTATTAGGTATGCTTTGTTATTTAAACATGTTCACAGTAAATTAAGCCATTTTCTCTCTTCTCTCTCATTGCTCACTTATTTTAGCATAGTCTTCAAACTTTTTTTACAACTGCTGATGATAGGAAAAATTTTCTGGTCATGTCCTCTCCCAATTTACTACCATCTTTAGGCCATTCTTATTTTTATTTCAAGTCCTTCTACTTTTTTCTTTGAAATAGTCCTCCATTATGCCTGCTACTTCTCTGGTGTAGGTTTAATCCTTGATTACTTCCTCATTCTGTTTCCTGGTAGCACTAACTTCAGATTCTCTTATTTACTCAATAATGCTGTCTTCTATGCCCTTGCTAGACTTGCCTCTCCTGCCAAATTTATTTGAATCTTAACTACTTCCTTTCCTCAGTTAATCCAGTCAAAACTCTCTTCAGCCCCCAACCCTTTGTGCACCTGTCCACTGTATTTCTTACATATAAATTGCTTATTTGGCTTAATCTGATTCAGGATTTTTTTTAAGCAAAACTGTTTTACAAGATGTTTTGTATCACTCAATCAGGAGGCATATAATGTCCAAAGCTCTTTTTGTGATGCTAGCACCCATTGGTGCTCAATGCCTAAATTTATTGGAGGTTGTAAATAGTAATATTCTAATTCTAGCATTCCTTTTCCATATGTTAGCTGGCATACTTCTTTGAAGAGAAACATTCCCCAACCTACTATTTGAGTATTCAGTAGTATTGCTCATTCAAAAAGGCAGGATAAATGCTTAATTCTTTCCCTTTATTTATCCCTTTTCAAAAATAAGTTCATTCTCTAGCATATTTCAATGGTGGCCAGTTAGTTGATGTTGTTTGGTATTATTTTGAACTCATTATTTTTAATGATTCTCAAGTTGTCTCACCATTGGCAGTGAGAACCTCTATAAACTGGCTTCTCTATGTTTTAAACTTTGTTGTTTTCTTAGTCTGGAATTCTTACACCCTTTTTCTTTGCCCACTCTAATTCTGAGCTGCCATTACATTAGCCTAAGTCTTGTTTTCTTCTGGAATAGTTTCCCTTTCATTTCCATTCATACTGATCTCTCCTTTTTTCATAAACAGATTGGTAATAACATTTTCACTAAATTTATCTCAAAACAACATTTGGCTGTTTCTAAAAATCATATGTGTCTTCAAGGATGAGGATATGCCATCACTGAAATAGTAAAACAAACAAAGGAAGACATAGGCACCAAAAAAGGTACAAAATTGTTGGAGTAGTGGAATATAGTTAGCCCTTATGGTTATTACTAAGAGGGAGGGAAACTTATTTTGATGAGTTTAGGTCAGTACATTTACTTTAGAAATTGGTGCAATTACCCTATAATTAGAACTTTTGTGTTGTGATTTGGAGAGGATAATGAAATTTAGAAAGTCAATGCTTGATCATAAAAACATGTTTCTGAGTAATTTTGCTAGTAGTGATGATGCCCAGACCCCAATGATAAGTATCATGAACTGCTGCTGACTTATTCAGGTGAAGAACCTTTCATTTCATGTCTCTAAGCTTCCTCATAGCACATAAGACAGCATATAGCCTGTTCCACTTTGTATACTATCATTAATTAAAGCACATATGTCTACCATCACTGAGGTCTTTACACTTCACACCTTCAATGGAGAGCACATTGATCTCATTGTCATGGGCAGCTTTCCAGGTTTTCTAGCTCTTATACCTGTGAATACTCCGTCTCCCTTGTCCACTGTCATCATGAATACCTTTACTTGAACACTGTAACAAAAATCTGAATTTCAATTGCTGAATAAGAGAAAAAAGTACTATGACCTAGTAATATTTTTTACCAGAGTTATTATAATAATAAGGTCAACCTTGATTATGGGTTTGTTAATTCTGTGTTTTGCATTTACTAAGATGGTGAATAAAAACATCATTTCTGTGTCTATACATAGCCGCCCATGTATGCACTGAATGTTTTCTTGTAAGCCTCGCTTGTCTAAAAAGTTTTTTATCTTTTGCAAATAAAATTCCAAAGGAAGAAACACTTAACAAAGAAGTTTTCTTTCATAAATGTTATGATTTGAGTATAACAAGCCATATTGAATTCATTGGGTTTTTGGTAATAGATTTCATAATACATCATAAATGTAAGTAATATGATGACTAATGGGTCAAGTAAAGTTGGAGCATTTTAAATGAGAAAAGAGCTGGAACAGTTCTCAGGAAACTTTTCCATTTGATGTTTGGTCTCCCACAAGGTGTGCATTAACATAAACTTACGGGAATCACCTCTGGGGCTTGAATTCCCTCTCTGATTTCATTATTACAATATGATACTTTTCCTTTCACTATTAAGTCATCCTCTAAGATGATAGGAGCATAAAGTAAGTATAATTTATTTGCATTTGTCTAATCTTTTAACTCGATAGTCATTCCATCATTCTGTTTCCTGGTAGCTGTTCAGAAAGTTTTGAAGGGTAATTAGGATCTAATAATTGGCAGGCATGGGTTTACTTAAAGATACAGAATGTGTTCTAAAAATTGTGAGAAATTAGATCTGGCAGAGAAATAGATGACTCAGCTGGGAGATTCTCTATTACTGCATATTCCTAAAATCAAAACTTTGAAAATAATCCATTTATTAAAGTTCAATGAGGATTATAATACAATTTTAAACTCTTAAACATAAGAATCCGATAATAATTGGAATAAAATTTACAGTAACAGTCTGTGCTTGGTTCCCTATCCAGTTATATTTCCAGTTCCTGTAAAACATTATTCTTTATAGCTCCCAGTGTGTCTCTGTTTAATAAAACTGTTCTAGTCCATTTCTTTAATATTTTATCTTAATGATCAGATTAATATTTTTATCAATTTTTTAAAAGTATCAAAAAACAGAAAATGTGGATTGCTCAATTTTTACTTTTATTTTTTAAGTTGAAAAATACCAGGCACTATTTTTGCATATTTTTTTCTACTTGTAAAAATAATCTTCCTGTCATTAGACTGAAAATATTTGCAGTGAAGACTAATTTTCTACCAAAAAACTAGCTAGATCAAGGATGTGAAAGTTCAGAGAAACATATTGATGAACTTTATACAACAATAAACGGTGCTGTTTCACTTGTGATGGTTCTCATTCTGGTGCATGCCTCCTGTCTTTTGGTGGACCTGGTACTTTTGAAAGGAATACCTAGTATTACGATATAGCCTAATTTCAACTCTGCTTTTTTGGTTCTTAGCCTATCATCTTGTCCAACTTGCCCAAATGGGACTGCCCTAGCCACTCTGTGTATACATTGCACAGAATGTGTTTTGCAAGAAATGTGGCTCAGCGCTGTCTCTATATGGTTCATTCCCTCCAGGGTGAGGGACTTTGTGGCCTACTAACTAATGTACGTCTTGTACAGAGGTTGCACTGTATGCCCTATATGGAAACAAATATACAAAAAACATTTGAAAAGTGAATTACTTAAATGTCTTAAATAACAATTTGTTTCTTATTAAGCCTTAACAGAATCATGTGAGTCTAGGAGTTTGAGGCTGCAGTGAGCTAGGATAATGTCACCGCACTCCAGCCTGGGCATCAGAGCAAGACCCTGTCTTGAAAAATAAATAAATAAGTTAACATAGCAACTGTTTGGGAACACATATAGCTCTACTAGATTTTCAAACTTTCTAAAAACTTTCATCAACTGCTGCTCAGTGACTGAGGGGTTACATTTGTAATCCTAAATTACTAAATTTAAGGTAATCAAAAGAATGCAGTTTTGATACATAAAAACACTTTTGACATAACCTTATAGGAAAGATAGATCAAGTGACCAAGTGTCCAAATAAGTAACTCTCCCCTACCAATCCACTGGTCTGAGAAAGGGTCATCCAGAAACCAGCACCACAAAAAGTTAACATTAAAAATTCACTGTTCAAATTCACAAAACAAAATAAATCTATAAAAGATTTAAATAATTGAACTTTTCGAGTGATGTTTTTTAAATCATCCTGCAGTATTTTTATGCTCCTGAAGTTATTAAAGTTTAAAACCACACTGAGACTTTTGGGACAAACTATGAGAGACAGAGATCCAAGATTGCTTCAGATTTTCTTGTTGCTAAAATATTTAGTCCTGTCCAAGCATAGTGGCTCACACTTTGATCCCAGCAGTTTGGGAGGCCAAGATGGGCAGATTGCTTGAGACCAGGAGTTTGAGACCAACCTAGCCAACATGGCAAAACCCCATTCCACTAAAGATACAAAAAATTAGCCAGGCATGGTGGCGCATGCATGTAATCCCAGCTTCTGAGATTTAAAAATTAGGCTATCTAAAAATTACGTTATTTTCTCATTGCTGAATTATAATACATACTTTTTTATTTTTTTTGACACAAGTCTTTTGTCGGATATGTAATTTGCAGATATTTTCTCCCAGTACATAGCTTCTCTTTTCATTCTCTTAACACTACCCTTTACAGAGCAAAAGTTTTTAATTTGATGAAGTTCAACTTACACATTTTTAAAATAAATTATGCCTTTTTGGTATCATGTATAAGAGACTCAGTACAGAGTATCTCTGTACTGAGCTGCCTGGAGCTGGGGCTAGGGAAGGTAACACAAGCACTGTGGCCACCACAATGCTGGCTATCCTGCCTGGCTATCTGCCTGTGTTCACTCAAGGTCCTAGGGCTCTATAACCTGCCAGGCTTGTGTCCTTCCCTACAGGGCAGTGAAATTTCTCTGGTCCCAGGTACATCCAGAGATGCTATCCAGGAGCCAGGGCCTGGAGTCAGAAACCTTAGGAATCTACTTGGTGCTCCATTCTACTGAGAATGAGCTGGCACCCAAGCCACAACTCTAGGACTTGAAGATTTTCTCCTGTTTTCTTCTTTAAAGGCTTTCTAATTTTACATTTTATATTTAAATCCATGATTCATTTTGAGTTAATTTTTGTATACAGTATGAAGTTGAGTTTAAGGTACTTTTTTTTTGTATACAGATGTTCAACACCATCTGTAAACTACCTTTCTCCATTGAACTGTATTTGCACCTATTGTAAAAATCAACTAATAATTGTTTGGACCCTATTTCTGGACTCTGTTCTGTTCCACTGAGGTACATATATATTCCTTCTGCAAAGCTATACTATCTTGATCCTAATAGCTGATAGTAAGTCTTAAAATCAGGTAGTTTGAGTCCTCCAGTGTTGTTATTCTTTCTCAAAAATGTTTTGGTTATTCTAGTTCCTTTGCTTTACTATGTAAATTTTAGAATCAGCTTTTCTATATTTAAAATAAGTATTTCTGGGATTATTATTGGAATTGTGTGAAATCTACAGATCTGGAAGAAATTGATATATTTACTATGTTGTCTACCTTCCAATTCATGAATATGATATGTGTATGGTATGTCTCTCTATTTATGTTGGTCTTTTAAAATTTATTATCAGCATTTTGTAGTTTTCAGCATACAGATCCTATGACCGTTTGATTAGATTTATACCTGTGTTCCTTTTATTTGGATATGTTATAAATACTATCTTTTATTTTAAGGCTTTTTTGTTTTCCAGCTGCATATTGTTAATTTATAGAAACTGAATTGATTTTTGTGTGATGATCTTATGTTCTAAAACTGCCAAACTCACTTATTAATTCTAGGAGCTTTTCTGTAGATTCTTGTTGGGTTTTCTACATGGACAATTATGTCATCTGCAAATTGGCATTTTTTTCTTTGTTATTTATGCCCTTTTTTCTTGCCTTGTTGCACTGTCTATGATTTCCAAAACTATGTTGAGTATGAGTAATAAGAATGGGCATCCTTGCCTTGTTTCTGTTCTTAGGGGGAAAGCATTCATTTCTTCATAATGATGATGTTAGGTTTAGCTTTTCATATATAGCCTTTATCAGGTTACGTTTCCCTCTATTGATAGTTTGCCTAGAGTTATTATGAATGGATATTGAATTTTTCAAAAATGTTTTCTGCATCAATTGATACTACTTTTGTTATTGTTGTAAACTGTTAACAGTTTTACATTGATTGACCAAGGCTTGTAGGACAACCTACAACCTAGGACAACCTCCAACCTAGGACAACCTCTATTTTGGTTGTGGTACATTATTAGTTCTGTATGCTGATGGATTTGATTTGCTAAATTTTTTGAGGATTTTTATGTCTCTTCTTGAGGAATATCCATGTATATTGTTTTTTATACTTTCTCCATCTACTTTTGGTATCAGTAATGATGGTTTCATAAAATGAATTAAGAAGTATTCTCTCCTGTTTCCCGGAGGACAGGGGAATGAAGAAAAGAAAGAAGGAAAACAATAGATTTCCCTAGTTTCCCTGAGCATTAGGAGACTCCCTCACACTTCTTGAAGCCAGAAATAGAGGGCTTCTCCTTGTACTCTCTCTATCTCCACATGATATCCACTTCTGGACTTTGGGCTGCCATTAATCTAGAATAAGGAGGTAGGGGAGGAAAAATTAGAAACTCCTCACCATTTTGGTAGTATTTTGAATTCTAGTCTTCTTCTTCAATCTACTTGTTACCATATACTTTTCAGAATTCTCAAATAGCTGCTCTGTGTAGGTTTTATAGCTGGTTTATTGCCAGATTTTGTAACTGCATTCAGTGGAAGAGACAGGTTCCATCATTCCTAGAACTTTGAAATAATTTTTAAAAAGAAGGAGTAGGCAACTAACATCATCAGATGTTTGTTTGTTTTTTGGGATTTTTGCTTGTTTGTTTGTTTTTTGTTTTGAGACAGAGTCTTGCTCTGTTGCCTAGGCTGGAGTGCAGTGGCATGATGTTGGCTCACTGCAACCTTTGCCTCTGAGGTTCAAGCAATTCTCTGCCTCAGCCTCCCAAGTAGCTGTAATTACAGGCACCCGCCACCACACCTGGCTAATTTTTTGTATCTTTAGTAGAGATGGGGTTTCACCATCATGGCCAGACTGGTCTTGAACTCCTGACGACCTCGTGATCCACCCGCCTTGGCCTCCCAAAGTGCTAGGATTACAGGCATGAGCCACCGTGCCGGGCCCCATTAGATGTTTTTAAGATATATTAGATATTTTTCCTTTGGGGGAAGAGATAAACAAAACTTCAACAAATATACCTTCATCTTGAAACTTCATTTTAATTGCTTTTGAAATTGGAAATGCCATGTGGGCAAATGTGCATATGGAATTTGTATTAGTTTTCTATTGATGCATAACAAATTACAACAAATGTAGCAACACAAATTTATCATCTCACAATTCTATGCTTAGAAGTCTAGGTGAGTTCAGCTGGTTCTCTGTTCAGGGTCTCACAAAGCCAAAATCAGACTGTCTGTTGGCCTGGGCTCTAATCTGGAGGCTCCTGGATAGAATCTACTTTCAAACTCATTCCAATTATTCACATAATCTAGTTCCTCGTGGGTTTAATACTGAGGTCTCCAGTTCCTTATTAGCCGTTGTTCAAGGGTTGCCTTAAGCCCTAGGGACCACCCATTCATTCTCATTGTCTCCTCCGATTGTGTATTTTCAAATAGCCTGTCTTCAAACTCACTAATTCTTTCTTTAGCTTGATCAATTCTGCTGTTAAGAGACTCTGATGCATTCTTCAGTATGTCAGTTGCATTTTTCAACTCCAGAATTTTTGCTTATTTTAAATTATTTCAATCTCTTTGTTACATTTATCTGATAGGATTCTGAATTCCTTCTCTGCATTGTTTTGAATTTTGCTGAGTTTCCTCAAAACAACTATTTTGAATTCTCTGTCTGAAAGAAAGGTCATGTATCTGTGTCTCTCCAGGATTGGTCCCTGGTACCTTAGTTTGTTTGTTGACGTCATGTTTTCCTGGATGGTTTTCATGCTTCTGGATGTTCATCAGTATCTGGGCATTGTATAGTTAGGTATTTATTATAGGCTTCATGGTCTGGGCTTGTTTGTACCTGTCTTTCTTAGGAAGGCTTTCCAGGTATATGAAGAGACTTCGGTGTTGTGATCTAAGTTTTTGGTCACTGCAGCCATATCTGCATTGGGGGGCACCCGAAGCCCAGTAACTCTGTGGCTCTTGCAGACTCACAGTGGTGCCACCTTGGTGGTCTTGAATAAGATCCAGAAGAATTCTTTGGATTACCAAGCAGAGACTCTTGTTTTCTTCCCTTACTTTCTCCCAAACAAACAGAGTCTCTCTGTACTGAGCTGCCTGGAGCTGGGCCTAGGGAAGGTAATACAAACACAGTGGTGGCCACTGTGCTGAGTCACACCTGAAGCTAGCACAGCACTGGGCCTCACCCAAGGCTCATGATAACCCCTGCCTGGCTATCCACCTGTGTTCACTCAAGGTCCTAGGGCTCTATAACCTGCCAGGCTTGTGTTCTTCCCTACAGGGCAGTGAAATTTCTCTGGTGCCAGGTACATCCAGAGATGCTGTCCAGGAGCCAGGGCCCGGAGTCAGAAACTTTAGGAATCTACTTGGTGCTCCATTCTACTGAGAATGAGCTGGCACCCAAGCCACAAAAAAAAAAAAAAAAAAAAAAAAATCCCATTCTTCCCTCCCCTTTCCACAAGCAGTGGAGTCTCTCCCCGTGGCCACCATCATCCCAGGCATGCAGGAAGTGTTACGTGGCTACCACAGATGTTCCCACAAGGCCCAAGGACTCTTTAGCCAACTTGTGGTGAATACTGCCAGGCCTGAGACTCCTCAAGGCAGTGAGCTCCCCTCTGGCCCAGGGCAGGCCCAGAAATGAAATGCCATCCAAGAACCAAGGCCTGGAATTGGGAATCCCAAGAACCCACTTGGTGCTCTTTCCCACTGTGGGCTAGCTGGTACCTAAGCTACAAGACAAACTACCTTTACTTTTCTGTCTCCTTTTCTTAAGCAGGAGTCCTTCCCTATAGCCATCACAGCTGGGAATGTGCTGGGTCACAGCTCAAACCAGCATATCTTTGAGTGTCTCACCCAAGGCCCATGGTGAGTATTGCCTGGGTGCTGCTGCTAATTATATAAGGCCTAAGGGCTCTTCAGTCAGCAGGTGATGAATCCTGTAAGGACTGGGTCCTTGTCTTCAAGGCATGGGTTCCCTTCTGGCCCAAGGTGTTCTACAAATGTCCTCTGGGAGCTAGGGCCTGGAATGGAGGCCTCAGGACTCTGCTTCGTGCCTTATTCTGCTGTGGCTGAGCTGGTATCCAAACTGCAAGACCAAGTCCCCTTTACTCTCCCTCTCCTCTCCCAGAGCTGTGAGCTGTGCTGCCTGGATTGGAGGAGGATTGGATTGGCACAAGCACTCCCCTAGCTGCCCCATCTGGTGTTTGACTGGATTGCATGCCCCTCAAGTTCACTGGCTCCTCGCCCAGCACACAACCAGGACTTACCCCAGAATTGCAGTTCTTGTGGCCTAGACTGCCTTTCAGGTTTATGTAGGACCCCAGAGCACTTTAGCCTGCAGTGGCTAGGCTTGCCAGAACTCAGGTTCTGCCCACAGGATGGTTCTCCTGAGGCTAGGGATGGTCTAAATGCTCCCTCTGTGGGTACCAGCTGAGCTCTGCCTAGTATTGATTTCCACTGTAACAGGGCAGCATGAGTTCCAATGCCAAGTCCCACGATCACTGTGCTCTCCCGCCCGCAAATGCACAGATTCTCTGTGCCACACAGCCACCCTTGGGGGGATGGAAGAGGGTTGGCATTGGCAGTTCAAAACTCTCTTCCTACCCTCTTCAGTACCTCTTTCAGTGATACAAAGTTAAAAACAGGTACTGTGATTGCTTACCTGATTTTTGGTTCTTATTAAGGTCCTTTTTCTTTATGGATAATTATTCATTTTGGTGTTGCTGTGAGCAGGATGTTTGGTGGAGGCTTCTGTTCAGCTGTCTTGCTCTGCCTCCCTCCTGGCCTAGCCTTGTGAATCAACTTCTTGGAGAAAATGCTGAAGCAGTATCCCAGTGATTAGACTGGCAAAGAAAGGGTACATTAGATAAAGGGAACAATATAAAAGGCCTAGTGATACAACAGCATGCATTGGGGGAAGTGGGCTCTGCAAACTCAGATATTATAAGGAAAGGCAAGAACTCTTTCTTGCTTGCTTGCTTTTTAATTATTATTATCATTTTTTAAATTTATTTATTTATTTATTTTTAGGAGCTTGGTCTTTTGTTTCTTACGTAAGGAGAAGCCAATAAAGAGTTTTAAGCAGGAGTGAGCCGCTCAGGATTGCATTTAAAACAAATTGTTTGGAAATTACTCTGTGGAGACAGGATTAAATCTAAAGACAATTGGTCTAGACAGGGGAACCATTTAGGAGGCTTTATAATAACTGAACGATATCAAAAACATGGTGGAGGAAAATAGGAACTGGATGGAATGCTGGAGAGAAGGGAAGATTAGAATCAAGCAATGTTTTAGAACTAAAATTGACAGAACTTAATCAGTTTTTGGCTTGGGACCAGAGAAAGAGGGAATGAAATGAGGAGTCAAAAAGTCAGATTTCTGACTAAAGCCACTTGGTGGATTATAGAACCATTAAGTAAGACAGGGAATACAGCATGTCTGAGAGGAGTTAATAGATTGTTTGGATAAATTAATTTGATGAGCCTGTGAGAGTTCAGCAGAAAATGGTGACAGACTTGCATTCATTCATATTTTCTTCATTACATCATTAAACATTGTGGGGGCCATAGGCTTTTGGCCCCCTAAAGATTATCTGAAAATCACTGACATGGCAGATTGATTAATAGAAAAGCCATACAAATGTATTTAATGTATATACATGGGCGCCTTCAGAGTGAACACCCAGCATCACAAGGTACAGAAACTTATATACCATCTTAAGGTCACAGAAAGAATGAAGGCTTGGATCCTGGTAAAACAGGTTATGGGAAGGGATAGAACAGGAATTCTATTGAGGGGCAATAAATGACTACTAGGGAGAATGATTGGATCAGAGAACAGAGAATAACTTGTAAATAGTTCTCTCTGTAACTCAAATAACCTTGGGACAGTCACAGTCTTGACAAAGGGACTCTTCAGGTGTGGTTACATTTTTGGTCTTCTTCCCTGTAGAGGATAATGAGATAACAAGGAGGGGAACAAGAACAATTGCTCTCCTTGGTGGGGCGGTTTCATCATAGATAGCAGAAATGTCTCTTCTAGCACTTGTTGATCTCTAAGAGTTTTTAATTTAAAATACTCATCACACTTGGGAACGATATTTTGAAATGAAGTATTTTTACTGCCTTCAGCATTCAATTAGTACTTCCTGTAGACCAAACAGTAGTTTAGGTATTTAGAATATTAACATATAGGACAGTCCAGGAGCTCACAGTTCACTGAACTATGACAGATACCTAAGCAAGTAACTACAAAAATAATATCAATAGGTGCCTGGTAATGGCAAAATGCACAGGATATTCTGAAAGTAATGATGAGAGGCACCTCACTCATCAACAAGAGTCGAGAAGGGTGTGTTGGCAGAAGTGGTCCAAGGTCTGAGTCTCAAAAATAAAGTTAGCGCTTGGCACGGTGGTGCACATCTGTAGTCCCAGCTACTTAGGAGGCTGAGGCAGGAGGATCACTTGAGCCTAGGAGTTTGAGGCCAACCTGGACAACATAATGAGATCCAATCTATTGAAAAAAGACAAAGACAAGTTAAGCAAGCAGCCAGAGTTATAAACTGTTTTTTTCTGTGTACCTGGGACCACAGTGGTGCCTCAGATATGAGGGTAGTAGTCAGTAGCTTCAGTATTTACGTCTCTATGGATGCCTTGCCATTCTGCAGTCAGGGAAAATGGATCCCTTTAGGTTCAGCAGTTGGTTTATGTGGATGTTTGGGCAACCTTCTGGGTAGGTTACTAAATTGCTTCTACAGAATGAGTACTTATGACCCTTCTTTACGCTTTCTTTTTTTTTTTTTTTTTTTTTTTGGAGACGGAGTCTCGCTCTGTCACCCAGGCTAGAGTGCAGTGGCCAGATCTCAGCTCACTGCAAGCTCCACCTCCCGGGTTTACGCCATTCTCCTGCCTCAGCCTCCCGAGTAGCTAGAACTACAGGCGCCCGCCACCTCGCCCGGCTAGTTGGTTTTTTTTTTTTTTTTTTTTTGTATTTTTTAGTAGAGACGGGGTTTCCCCGTGTTAGCCAGGATGGTCTCGATCTCCTGACCTCGTGATCCGCCCGTCTCGGCCTCCCAAAGTGCTAGGATTACAGGCTTGAGCCACCGCGCCCAGCCTAAGTTTTCATTTTATAAACCCAAAAAAAGACAGTTTCAGGACCCAACATCTGAGTCTTCTTTCTACTTTAGCTTTGTTTTGTTTTTGTTCTAACAATCATTTGTTAAAATTGCACTTTTTGTTGTTGTTGTTGTTGTTAAAGCTGTTATTTTCTGTGAGGCCATAGAATTTGGAAGCCCACATACAGGGATGCAGAGGCAAATGTGTGAGTCATTTTAGCCATCCAATTTATCTAAAATATTTTTCCCACCAGCCTCTTCCAGTACCCCAGATTCTACAAGTCAAAAATAAAAATAATGCCTTTCAACAAATGTTGCTGACATAACTAGATATCCACATATGAAAGAATGAACTTGAACCCCTACCTCATACAGCATACACGCAACACTAATTCAGGAAAGATCGTAGACTTACATTTAGGATATAAAACTATAAAACTCTTAAAATAAGACATAGGTGTAAATCTTTTTGACTTTGGGTTAAACAGTGGTTTCTTGGTATGACACCAAAAAGCACAAGCAAAATAACAAACATATTGGACTTTGCAGAAATTAAACTCTTTTGTGCTGCAAAAAACTGAAGATAGTCCACAGAATGGGGGAAAATATTTGCAAATCATATCTCTGATATATTTGCAAATTATATATCTGATATTTGCAAATCATATCTACATATATCAAATATAATAATCTTATATTTTATATCCAAAATATAAGAACTGCTACAATTCAATAACAAAAGAACAAATAACAATTTAAAAATGAGCAAAGAGTTTGAATAGCTATTTCTCCAAAAATATATACCGTCAATAAGCACATGAAAACATGCTGAACATCATTAGTAATTAGGGAAATACAAATCAAAATCACAATGGTATACTCCTTCACACTTAGTAGGAAAACTGCAATCAGATATGTCTTAGCAGTTCCACTGCTAGGTACAAATTTCAGAAAATTTAAAAGCAAATTTGCACACACATATTCATAGCAGCATTATTCATAATCGCCAAAAAGTGGAAACAACCCAAATGTTCATTAACAGATAATGGATAAGCAGAATGTGGTATATGCTTATGTTGTTGTACTATTCAGCCACAAAATGGAATGAAGTATTGATACATGTTTCAACATGGATGAACCTTGGAAGCATTATGCTATGTGAAAGAAACCAGATACAAAAGATCACATAGTATATGATTCCATTTCTATGAAATGCACTGAATAGGCAAATCTGTAGAGACAGAAAGAAAATTAGTGATTTCTTGGAGCTGGAGGGGAGCATGTGTGAGAAGTGACTGCTAAGTAGTATGGGATATTTGTGTGTGTGTGTGTGTTGATTATAATGTTCTGGGATTAGACTGGTGATGGTTGTACAACCTTGTGTATACTAAAAACAATAAATTGTACGCTTTTAAAAGGTAATTTTTGTGGCATGTTAGTTATATGTCAATACAGTATTTTAAAAAATAATTCCTTTACATTATTAAAGTTGTTAATAAGTTGTTTTTCCTGTTTGAAAACATGGGGAGAAAGGAACATTTTAGTATTATGTACAGGTGACTCAAGTGTCTGACCCTTTCCAGTGCACAGCTAGTTGTAAACAAGAGAGTTGTGCTAGGCCTGATAAGAAAACACAATGTCCCCACATAAGGGAAGGAACACTTACAAGGGATGGGACCCTCAGAGAGCCTGGGTATCCAGGAGCAAACCCAAAGATCCTGACATCTGAGGAAGGTAAGAAGGGGCCCTGCTCATGAAGATGTAGAATATTAAGTATGAGTGAATGCTGTAATCAATCATGAAGTCTTGATGAAAACTTCTGGGTAGTCCAGGGCATCCTGCTTATCTCACCTATGCCAACATCCTGGGGTTGAGGAGTGACGCAAATGTTCCATTTGGCTGCTGCACTCTGGTCCACCCCGTCTACCCTTCCTTCAGAGGCAGTTACCACGGCTGTTAGGCCTTGAGGCCAGAGTGCCCACGCCGCAGTGGATTTTATGGTCACGGGACCTCGACGCCTTCCTGTGCACAGCTGGCACTCTTTGCACCCTGTCTCTGATGACTTGGTAGCAGAGAAGTCCCTCAAATCCTTCAAGGACAAGAACAGGAAGCTTGAGGAAGGCGGCCCGATGTACAGCCCCACATCGCAGAGGTGGTGGTGAGTAAGTCGCTCGGACAGAGGGAGCTGGAAGAGCTGAAGCGCTACTGCGGTGACTTCTGCCTGCTGTGGATCCATACCAAGACGGCGGTGCTCATGCTCTGGCGCATCCTTGACAGCCACACCCTGACCAGCCAGGAGTGCAGGCAGTTTTTCCGGATCTGCACCGACCTTCTCAGCTTGGTGCCTTTCCTTGTGTTCATGGTGGTCCAGTTCATGGCGCCTGTGACCATGAAGCTCTTCCCCAACATGCCAGCATCCACATTTGAGACCCAGTCCATCAAGGAGGAGAGCCTGAAGAAGGAGCTTCGGGTCAACCTGGAGCTGGCAGAGTTCCTCCAGGACACCATCGAGGAGAGGACCTTGAAGAACAAAGCAGCCAAGGGCAGTGCCACCAGACTTCTCTGCTTTTCCAGAAGATCTGGGGGACAGGGGAGAGACCCAGCAATGAGGAAGGAAATCATGCATTTTCCAAATTATTTAAGAATGAGCTGACCCTGGACAACCTGTCACAGCCGCAGCTGGTGGCCCTGTTCAAACTGCCGGAGCTGCAGTCCATGGGCATCAACAACTTTGGCGCTTCCAGCTCACTGTGTGGCTGTGCTCCATAAAGGCCAGTGACAAGCTGATTGCTGAGGAGGGGTGGACAACCTGAACATCAAGGAGCTGCAGCCAGCGTGTGGGGAGTGAGGCATGAGGGCCCTCCGCATCAGCTGAAGCAGTGTCCGGACCTGCACCTGCACCAGGAGATTTCCATATCGCTGCTCATCCTGTCCCGGGCCATGTACCTCCCAGAAACTCTCTTGTCAGCTGACCAGCTGAAGTCCATACTGCAGACCCTCCCAGAGACTGCGGCAAAGGAAGAGCAGATGAAAGTGGCTGAGGTGGAAGGCGAGCAAGTGGACAAGGCAAAGCTGGAGGCCACGCTGCAGGAGGAGGCAGCCATCCAGCAGGAGCACCGCAAGGAGCTGCAGAAGTGCTCAGAGGTGGAGAAGGATGTTGCGCCCGAAGGTGTGGAAGCCACCCCTTGAAGGCCGGGGGCCTAACCTCAGGCAGAAGTGCCTGACGCAGTCCTGTGGTCAGAGACCCTGAAGGACACTGCCCCCTGCTAGAGAGCTTGAAGGAGAAGTAGATAACTAAGGAGGAAATTGACATCCTCAGCAATGCCTGCTCTAAGCTGAAGGAGCAGAAGTTGCTCACCAAAGAGAAGGAGGAGCTGGAGCTGCTGAAGAAGGACGTGTAGGACTACAGCGAGAACTTGCAAGAGATCAAGAAGGAACTGTCAAAGACCAGTAAGTGAAGAAAAATATGTGGAAGAATCTAAAGCCAGCAAGAGACTGACAAAGAGGGTGCAGCAGATGATCGGGCAGATCGAGGGCTTGATCTCACACCTGGAGATGGACCAGGGGCTGTAAGCTGGGCCTGGCCTAGGGCACGCCTGTGGGGGAGAACGTCATCAGTGTCACTGAGCTCACCAGCACTGTGAAGCAAGTCAGGCACATTCCAGAAAGCAAACTCACCAGCCTGGCCATAGCACTGGATGAAGACAAGAATAGCAAGGTCAACCTCAATCACCTCATCAACATGATTGAGTTGGTGGACAAAGATGTTCATGCCTCCACCAGCCAGGTGGCTGAGATTGTAGCGACCTTGGAGAAAGAGCAGAAGATGGAGGAGAAGGCAGAGAAGGAGGCCACAGAGGTGAAGAGCTAGAGCTGCTGACCTAGGCACCCATCCTCCTGCTGCCCCACCGCCCTGGCAAGGGCCATGAGAGCAATTGCTTTGAGGTGATTCTCAGTAGCTCATCTAATACTTTGGCTGGAATGAATCAGAGACTTCCATAATCAAGTAAATTTTAATTTTCATCATTCCATGGAGATTCAATCAGTCTGAAATCCCAGAATCCCTCCACAGAATTGTGTTGGATCCACACTATGGTGTGGTACAGCTGCTGCAGCCGCCTGACTCCAGAGGCCACTGGGCCAGGCTAGGGCAGGAAGGTGCCCCCCTGTGTGTGCCCTCCCGTCTCGGCTGCCCTGTCCCCAGGGAAGAGAATGAGGACCACGTGGACTCTGCCCACACAGAGCTGTCAGCTGTGCCCATCCTCAGAGGTTTAGGAGATACAGCCCAGCCTCCTCAGGGCTGAAGATGCCTCTGTTCATCTGTGAACCTTGATTTCTAGATATTGGTGTCAATAGATCTGTCTTCCTGCACACACAGAAAAATAATATTATATATGATTTATGACTTAATAATATGCCTAATAATTTTGCTATTCCTACCTTCATTTGGGATAATGTCTTCTGTTACATCCTCAGGCTCTCATGAAACAAGCACTTGTTAGGGTCAGTTAAGCTCAAACATTTGTTGAATGCATGCATTTGTAAGACACATTGTGCTAAGCACTGGGTTGTAAAGATGTGTGACATGCTCTGTCTTAATGATACTAGTAGTCTTATGTCTTATTAATAATAGAAATAGAAAGTGATTTTAGGTAATTTAGAAGGTTAAAAACAATACGGCTAGTTTTCATGTCAGGTGAGTAAGAGACAAATAAGGACAACATCTGGTATATGGTACATATAAAATGGACTACAGATTTAAAGAAATCTCAGTCTACCAGTGTTACACTGGGCAAGGTATTTGAACTTTTATCAATGCAGAGTGCAGGGAAAGGTACAGGGACTCCTCTGGTTTGCAACAGGTCATAAGGGGGAAACAGACATTTCCTGCATAAACAGTTAGAGAATGGTAGGGAAGACTACTTCAGCCAGATACTTGGATAAATATTTGTTAATAATACCATTATTTGTGTCAAACGTGGTTCTGGGTAGTAAGGAAAGTCCTTTTTTTTTTTTTTTTTTTTTTTTTTTTGTTGAAGAAAAGCCAGTTTCATATGGGTAACAAACTGGAAAACCTGCTTCATTTTGCCTTGAAGTGTAAAGGCAGAATGGAAATGGACAACCTTGATATCCTTGTGTGGCCCTCGCTGTATCAGGGCCACACATGGATAGCAAGGCTGTCACAGGGATTGGCCAGGAATGTAGGCATGTAAGTAGTCCAGGGAGAGTACTCCTTCAAGTAACAACATGGAAAGAAATGTTAAGTGATGAATAAGAGATATATCATGTTCTGGCATCCTAATGAGTTAATAATATGGATCTTGGGACACTTTTAAATAAGAGCTTGACAGAGAAGTAAAGGCTTATATTCAATAAGAAAGCTTTAATAATTGTTTTATCTTTTTTACTTTTATAGCGGATGTCAATTTGGATATATCAAAGCCTTTGAAAGCAAACCTGAGTTTCACCAAATTGGATCAGATACACCTTTTTTTAAAGAAGATAAAAAATGCACACAGTTTGGCACATAATGAAGAGACTTCAGCCATGTCCAACACCATGGTGAATAAGGATGATCTTCCAGTCTCCAAATATTACCGTGGAAAGCTGTCTAAACCCAAAGTTCATGGTGATGGAGTGCAAAAGATTTCAGCTCAAGAAAACATGTGGAGAGCTGTTTCCTGCTTTCAAAAAATTTCTGTTCAAACTACTCAGATTGTGATCTCCATGGAAACTGTACCCCATACCAGTAAACCATGCCTGTTAGCATCTCTCTCAAACCTCAATGGAAGCCTTAGTGTCAAAGCAGCACAAAAAGTACCTGGTAAGTCACAGAAAAGGGGAGCGGGGAGACAGAACAAGCAATATGATTTGTTAACATCTGAAAATGCATCATTTTGAAGATTTATATTATGTAGAAGTTAAAAGTTATAAAGGCCATTAGAGATTAGGACATTTCTGGTTTGTGACCTTATTTTTAGAGATAATTTTAGAACAAATCCTTTAAGTATAGATATTTTAATGTCTTATGTTCCTGTCCTCCTCTTGAGGCATGTTCTTCCAGGTGTCTAAAACTGTTAATTCCTAAATTCCTTTTTACCTAAAACAGCTATAGTGGAACAACAGTATGTCAAGTTTTGTGAACCATTAGGAAGAGTGGTTCTCAAAATGTGATCTCAGGACTAGCAGCATCAGCATCACCTGGGAAATTGTTACAAATGCAAATTCTCAGACCCTACCCATGACCTACTGAATCCGAAACTCTGGGCATGGAGCCCAGCAATCTGTGCTTCAACAAGCCCTATGGGTGATTCTGATGCACGGCATTAAGTCACTGGTAACCATTTACTTAGAAAAGTTGGTGTTGTGGCAGATATGCTACACAAAGTGTAACAGAAGCCAAGGTTCAACTTTGCAAGAATGCGGTTGAGGCATTTTATCGGGCAGCAACACCTGGCAGCGAAAAGCTGTGCTTCTGTGCCTAGCCTAGCAAAGTGGGGTACAGACTCTGCAAAGTGAATGCCATTGATGGGAGGAGAGGTGAGAAATCAACTGGCAGTGATATCTACATTTTTCCACTTCTGTTACCATGACTAAACTGTTATATACTTTTTCAAAAAGGGTGGGCAGAAGGATTGTGAGGAGGGGAAGAGAAAAGGCAAGACACAGGTGGGAAATAGCAGTTTTCAATCACAGAAACTGCTACTGTAAAATTTCAGGGCACAGGGCCAGAAATTTTGCTCTCAAAGTAAATGTAGCAAAAGGGAACCATGTATTTTCCCACTTTAATTTGTGGGGGGAAATTGGGGATTGGGGATAGTGCAGGGGATAAAGCAAATCCTTATATGCAACTTAGTTGCTTATCAAAAAGTAATTAAATGGCAGCTGTAGACTTACTGTAACTTAGTTCCACACAGCCAGTTTGGGCACAGTAGTTAAAAGAGAAAGGAAAAGTTTTATAGTTGAGAAGCCTGAATTTTAGGCCAAAACATAGATGATTTATTTCTTTCTCATCAGAAATATTTGTGAGCAAGCCAATTATTTTTTTTTTAGTTGTCTTAAAAGTTACAAGTGAAAAAGGTAAGGTTCATGGGACATGAAAGACTATGAAATACTGGAGGCTACAGTATCTGGTCTATCCACAAATAAATTGCAACCCAGACAACACTGGGTCTGTTCCCATGCCTTTCCAGTTGTACCTTAATCATAGCAGGGAAAGGTTAAGATTCAAACAAAATGGAAGAATTTAAACATACTGTACTCACTTTTAGGTTCTTCTTTTATCATCCTCATTGCTTTTTTTATTCGTTACTCATATTTTTTCCGTGTTTAATGATGTCTGTCTTTGGGAAACACCTCTAAAATATTAAAAATCCTTCTCTCACTAAGCTGTACAAGTTAGTAAACTCTAGTTTTGGAACTTGTTTTTTCCCCCTGTATGTAAAAAAAACTACATACCCCCAATCCTTTTACAGTGCTGTTCTTAAATATAGTTAAACACAAAAATAGCAACTATAGCTTTGACTAAACATACTTTATACAACTCTAACATGTAGTATCCAGCAAATGTTTTAAAATAATTATTTGCATCTAATCAAATCAGAGTTGAGGTTAACTACTTAATAGGAACAATTTTGTTGTTATGAGACTATAATGAACACCAAACTCTATTTTTACTACAGTTTTTTCTTTATGCATACTCAAACAGTTTAGGATGATAACAAGGTTGGCAAGGTTGAAATAAGATTTATTAACTTCTAGTTATAAGGACTGATTTCTTGGAAAATTGTGATTAAGAGATTGCCACATATTTTTTTCAAAAAAGTTGATTTTAGCTATATTTTTAAAATAAAACATAATTTAAGCTTTGAATGTTAATTTCATTGTGTAAATGTCTTAAAAATGCATGCTTTGCAATTTGGATAAAATACATGCAAACATATATTCAAAGTATAATTTTGATGAGTGATAAAAACTATCCACCACCAAAAAACAAATATACTCACATAAAAGCCTCCTACCAGTAGTCATATTTCTTTTTGTAGTTTTCAAGTGACATCGTTCTACATTTAACTGAAATTGTTTATACTGTAGTATATCTTTGAGCTCAATGGAGTTCATGTCAGAGTTTTATAGTTTGAATCTAATACAGAAATACTTAACTGTGTCTTTGATTTTACAGTTTATGTAACTGTTGTGACCATCTGCAGCAGCTGCACTTTTCAAAATTATTTGCTGAACCAAATTGAGCACAGTGACAAAAGTAGTCATCTCAGATGTACTATTAAACAGAAAGAAAAAGGAGCATTGCCTTGGTACAGTATAGCCATCTGCTGTACAGATGTTATTGTATAGAATGACTTCAGATAAAATAATTGTAGAAAATTTTCATTAAAACCTCAACAATTTGCACTTGTTTATGCGAATCTGCATAACTCCCCAATGAGACAACACACTTGGGGTTTCTTTGGTTTTCACTCACTTTCTCTTTGATCCTTTTTGATGTGCTGACTTTAATAAACCCAGTCAAAAACACTGTGCAAAAACATCATGGAAAAAACTACAAAGGAACAATTATAGCAGCAGAAACTACTCTAATCCCTAACTTACGCAAGCTATTTTTAGTGAAATATTTTTTTAACACTCTTTATGTGACAATGTTATATAAACAGGGTAAAACGGTCCTTTCCAGATGAGTTTTAATTTAGAAGCCAAAATAGATTTGTAATGCTAGAAGAATCTTATGTGCTAAGTAATATTTAGAGAAACACCATTGAGAATGTGTTTTAGGTATGTTTCTTTATTTGTCAAAGGTACAAAAATATTTGAGTTCACCGAATGATTATATTTTTTTGTCATCTAAACTGTCATAAGCTTACAGGAAGTGTATGTGAAAAGGAAATAATATGACGGAAAGGGGTAAGTGAATTTTCTCCCCCAGGCATTCCAAATACATTTAAATTATCTGTGCTTTCAGATTTATTTACTGATTTATAAAACTAAATATTTATAAATTATTGACTGAAGCAGTTAAAGGAATTCCTGTTATTATCATTTGGAATGAAACGAAATGGTTAAATATTTTCTACTTTACAAAAAATATCTACCAGTTCTTCTTAGCCTCCTGCATTATTATTTAAACCTAAACTATGGGAGTTTCATGGGATTTGATTTTTTTTTAATTCCACTCTGCAGATACTGGTGTAGCAGTGACTTAGAATAACCTAACTCCTGTTTCTGTTAGAATACTTACGTTCTCTCATGAATCTTTGGTAAAATGACCCGAAAGTTCTGATTTCAATAGAGGTAATGCTTGTATTTTTAAGGTTGGTGTATAATATTGCTCAAAATCCTATGAATGTATTAAAAGTACATCTCCTTTAGAAATTATATGATAGATTTTAAAATATTTTAAGGCCGATAATATTTATTTTGCTATTCATTAAATCCATCCCATTCTATAGTATTTTCTGGAAAAGAAAAAAAAAAAACCTTTCCCTTACATGCACATACAACACAATCTTTTTTTGCCATTTGAAATATGTAGCTTTGGAGAAACCATAAGTATGTAGCTATAAATTGTGAACTTGCAGTGTAGCACTTTCCAGAGGCAGGGTGGAGAGTGAGCTACAGATTTTAGCTCCCCTTGTCTGAGTAAATTATGGCTCTATTTGGGCGGCACTCCTTAGATTTCAACAAACGAGCCCACAGTTGAGAGCTGTGAACTAGCTGTACTTTAGGCTGCCTTGCTCTTTCTTGGGGGCACTTAGATTGGCAGCCTCCGTGTATGTAGATAAGTAAAAGGAAAATAGAATATGAGGAAATTAGATGCCACAAAAGATTGGGGGAAGAACCTTAATGAAGTCATCTTGGCTGGCATTTTAGTCAGAATTCGGAAGAAGTTAGAAGGATCCCCTGTCCATAAGGACTTGGGTGATTTTTCACCCAAGCCAAAAACAGTGAGTTGAACTCCTAGTCAAAGGGCTATGGTTTATGTAACTTTCACTACCCCAGCCTCTGTCATCCAGATGTACTTATCTTTCTGAATAAACAAAAGTAGAGAAAGCATAACCACATTATTTTTCACATACACAAAATGCCTTTTCTCATGTTCACTGAATTCAGGACCAATAAAATGTAAAGAACCTAAAGTTTCTTTTCATGTATTGAAAAGTGAAACCAGGTCATTAATTGATAAAAAGTGGAGCTCCAACTTTTCATTCTATAGTTAACTGGATCTTCCAAGTAAAATCTTATAAGGTGTTGTCATAAGCTTTGGATACTGCAGAGATGCAAGTTAGCCTAAGGGGAAATAAAATATTAAATTAGATATGACTACCTAAAATAATATGTTGCAATAACCAGCCAATTACAACACCCCAAAGACTTTTGTTACTTTTAGAAAGAAATAACATCTCTGTCCAATGCCTGAACAATAGGAAATGAGTTCTTTGACAGTTAAACCAGAGGATAAACTTAACTTTTAAGCAGCCACTGAGGATTGAAGTGGAAGTACAGCTTGTAGACAGCTATACAAATCACTAACAAACCTTAATGAATATTGGGTGTGGGCATCAGGGTCCTGTCATTTTTGACACTATGTCTCAAGTAGCTTAAACCCAACACTCAAGGAAAGGTGGAGACCTCATTGGGTCTGTAACATCTGGGTTTTTATTTGTCATTTTGGCATACCCCACAAGCGCAAAAGAAAGAGTAAAAGGGGATTATCTTGACAATGAAATGAGTTACTGAATCTTGTGATAATGAAAAGCAGAAGAATTCTAATGCCTTTCTATAGTCCCCGAGGTAGAGGTGCGTTTATGGTTTTGCAGAAGTAAAATGTAGGGGGAAAGAACAGATGGCCTAGGGTCCGTGAAACATGACACCTCCCCTCCCAGGACTGAGTACCACTATTAATCCTGGTCAGATTCCCTCCTATTACTTTATAACAAGGTTCAAAATTGCTACTGATAAACTGGCATGTACTTCTTTTTTCACCTTTAAATTACCTGTAGATTACTGATAATTTTTGACTATGATATATTTCTGTATATCCTGGTGAACCTTGAGGCATTTGAAAAAAAAGTAGAACAGGAATTTCTAAAAATTGGCTGGGAAATAAGAACAAGTAAAATTATCTTAACTTTTTTCAAAAAATGTCCCATATTATGTTTTCTAATATGATGAGAATAAAAACCATAAATGTATGAGATACTGTCATTCTCCTGTCCACTTCTTAGAAATTATGTGCAATGGAGAAGACATCTCAACATACAAATTATATTCTCCTTGCTGTAACTGTTATATGATTAGATACACTAGACATTATTAATTACCACTACCTTAGAAAAGATTTTTTTCACACCCTCAAGGAAGGAGATTAAAAGTTATGACTGTTTGACATTTAAAAAAAAAGACACTAGGAGGTATGTGCTGCTTGGCCGTGTTTACCTAGTCATGTATTGTTTTGTTTAACCAAATTATGTAAATACAGTATTCTACATCTTTTATTTTGGGAGATATATTCATTTTCCTGTGATAAAGAGCTTGTACATTTCTTAAAATGTTCTTTATGTACATTTTTTGTTTTAGTGCTGTGTGGTTGCTATAGCTGTTTTGGATTCCAAAGGGAAGCCTTTAAAATGCATAGGAGAGTAACTTCAGAGATATGGAAGATATCCACTGGGTTGAGTTTCTGATGTATGTATTTCAAAGCTGCATAAAAATAAAAATTATCTAATAAGCAACAAACTTAGGATATCAGAGCGATCTCATGTGCTGTGGTGTAGTGAACATGATGTACCTGCCCAGCCTTTCGTAGAGGGAGATGAGCTCATTTCAGAGAGATAACCATCTCTGACTTTTTGTTCTGATTCATCACTGACCTGAACTCCATTTGAACCTTGTTAGACAAAAAACAAGCAGAATTCCTGGCCTAAACTATAAAATATAATTAAGCCCTTTTGAAATGATGTGTAAAAGAACATTGCTGTACCCCCACTTATAACCACCACCACCACCACCGCAACCAATAAAGTTAAATCAAGCACTGCCTGTAATGGATTAAAATAATAAATGTTCCTGGATTTCAGTGTTTGAAGTACTTGAAGAAAACAGGCTCCCAGCAGCCGGGGTAGCTGAATGCAAGAGAGACATTTATTAATGACGAGTTCAAGGATTTGGCCTGTTTAAGATCATTACTTTCTGTTTACCGTGTGTTACACATCCCTTGTATTTTTACACAGCCCACATGTGTCCACATGCAATAATGAAAAGCTTTTTTCCCAACAAAAGAATTGTTAATTGTGTAAATATCGTTCTCTTGGGGAATATGAAGTCTTCATAAGACTCTGCGCCTTCTAATGAGAAATCCAGTGTAGTCATTATAGTCTTCCATGTAAATCCACCTTCAGATCTTATCTTTAGCCAAATTAGTCATTTCTGGCTATCAGTTTTAGTTACCAAATTCCAAATTTAATCTATACTCTTTGCTAGAAAACTGCTGACCTCAGGGTATTTGTTTTAGAATTGTATGCCATTACATTGGACCTTGTGTGTCCTATATACTCTAGAAAAAAAAAAAAATAGTGCTTTTTCTTTTGTCATATGATAAAGAACCTTTTCACTAGATTTATTAATAGATACATTTGGAAAAAAAACAACTGATACAAATTTTACATATACACATACTAAATATTGTGTTTCTTGGAGAAAAAAGGGTCTTTGAGACAACAAAAATGCTGTCAGTTAACATGCAGCTATCTCATTGTACAAAATGTTATTGGAGAAGGACGTTTCCAGCCCTAATAATTAAGTACTAGAGACTTTTTTTCTTAATAGCCTCTCCTTAGATCCGAATGATAGTCCCTATTAGGTTAGTATTAAGTAAAATGGACAAGTATTGTAGCCCCAACCCAAGGAGTGTGGAAAAATAAAAGATTAGAGGTAAATCTCTATCCCCCATTCTACTGAATTTGTGACAGCATTTAGTTTTGCCTGTGGTCACAGCAGATTGCCCCCTTGTCCATATAAGCCAGTAGGCTGTTTGCTAGGAAAGCTTCTAGCAAAGCAACCCTGACAGTGATGAGTAACTGACGACATATCTTAGATGTTCTTTTACTCCCTGGTTGGTCCCCTGGACTTGTTGGCTATGTTGGCATAACATACTGAGGCTGAGCAAAGGAAATGAGGACAGGACAAAGCATTTATTTACAACCCAGTTAGTTACCAGTTAGAAAAATGAAATTACTAAGAACTAATAGCAGTAGTTTGTATAAAGCAACATGGTGCTATAAAGAGACAGACAGAATCTGTACCCCAGCCCTGCTACTTACTGACCAGTTGGTTGTGTCAAAAGTTACTCTGTAGTGCATTTCCCAAATGAAGGCAAAAATATTTAATGTATAGGACTTTGAGAGCATTAGGTGACATAATGTATGCGGAGTATCCAACCGTTGCTTGGTACAAATTAAGTTCTCAGTAAATATTGATCTTTTTCTATCTTCCTTTCCCCAAAATCACACCACATGAATATGGAGGTCATAGTTTACTAAATATCAGAGCTGAAAAATACCTTGAAGGTCATCCTTTTTTATCAGTAGCCCTTATTATCCTTTCCTCCCATTGACCTCATGGTCTGGACACACTGCATTTAGTATTAGATAGCTAACTATACCAACTTGATACAATTATAACCAAAACAAACAAACAAAAACTTCAGAACACCTCTACAACTTAGTCTCAGACAAATTCATGATTTCTTTTAGGTTCTTAGGAATACTAAAAATACCTCATGGGCCACCATTACTATGTGGGTCCACTAAGCGTCAAGGAATCTTGGGTCTTAACTCCCTCATTGAGTACAGAATGGAGAGGTTAAGTGGTTTGCCTAGGGATACCATATGGTGGAGCTGAGACTATAACACACATCTCCTGACTGCTGGCCTTTCTGTTATACCAGTCTTTCAAAACCTAGATTCTGTAGATCAAGACCATTTTCTTTTTTTTTTTTTTTTTTTAATTTATTTATTATTATTATACTTTAAGTTGTAGGGTACATGTGCATAACGTGCAGGTTTGTTACATATGTATACTTGTGCCATGTTGGTCTACTGCACCTATCAACTCGTCATTTACATCAGGTATAACTCCCAATGCAATCCCTCCCCCCTCCCCCCTCCCCATGATAGGCCCCGGTGTGTGATGTTCCCCTTCCTGAGTCCAAGTGATCTCATTGTTCAGTTCCCACCTATGAGTGAGAACATGCGGTGTTTGGTTTTCTGTTCTTGTGATAGTTTGCTAAGAATGATGCTTTCCAGCTGCATCCATGTCCCTACAAAGGACGCAAACTCATCCTTTTTTATGGCTGCATAGTATTCCATGGTGTATATGTGCCACATTTTCTTAATCCAATCTGTCACTGATGGACATTTGGGTTGATTCCAAGTCTTTGCTATTGTGAATAGTGCTGCAATAAACATACGTGTGCATGTGTCATTATAGCAGCATAATTTATAATCCTTTGGGTATATCCCCAGTAATGGGATGGCTGGGTCATATGGTACATCTAGTTCTAGATCCTTGAGGAATCGCCATACTGTTTTCCATAATGGTTGAACTAGTTTACAATCCCACCAACAGTGTAAAAGTGTTCCTATTTCTCCACATCCTCTCCAGCACCTGTTGTTTCCTGACTTTTGAATGATCGCCATTCTAACTGGTGTGAGATGGTATCTCATTGTGGTTTTGATTTGCATTTCTCTGATGGCCAGTGATGATGAGCATTTTTTCATATGTCTGTTGGCTGTATGAATGTCTTCTTTTGAGAAATGTCTGTTCATATCCTTTGCCCACTTTTGGATGGGGTTGTTTGTTTTTTTCTTGTAAATTTGTTGGAGTTCTTTGTAGGTTCTGGATATTAGCCCTTTGTCAGATGAGTAGATTGCAAAAATTTTCTCCCATTCTGTAGGTTGCCTGTTCACTCTGATGGTAGTTTCTTTTGCTGTGCAGAAGCTCTTTAGTTTCATTAGATCCCATTTGTCAATTTTAGCTTTTGCTGCTGTTGCTTTTGGTGTTTTAGACATGAAGTCTTTGCCCATGCCTATGTCCTGAATGGTACTACCTAGGTTTTCCTCTAGGATTTTTATGGTATTAGGTCTAACATTTAAGTCTCTAATCCATCTTGAATTAATTTTCGTATAAGGAGTAAGGAAAGGATCCAGTTTCAGCTTTCTACTTATGGCTAGCCAATTTTCCCAGCACCATTTATTAAATAGGGAATCCTTTCCCCATTTCTTGTTTCTCTCAGGTTTGTCAAAGATCAGATGGCTGTAGATGTGTGGTATTATTTCTGAGGACTCTGTTCTGTTCCATTGGTCTATATCTCTGTTTTGGTACCAGTACCATGCTGTTTTGGTTACTGTAGCCTTGTAGTATAGTTTGAAGTCAGGTAGCGTGATGCCTCCAGCTTTGTTCTTTTGACTTAGGATTGTCTTGGAGATGCGGGCTCTTTTTTGGTTCCATATGAACTTTAAAGCAGTTTTTTCCAATTCTGTGAAGAAACTCATTGGTAGCTTGATGGGGATGGCATTGAATCTATAAATTACCTTGGGCAGTATGGCCATTTTCACGATATTGATTCTTCCTATCCATGAGCATGGTATGTTCTTCCATTTGTTTGTGTCCTCTTTGATTTCACTGAGCAGTGGTTTGTAGTTCTCCTTGAAGAGGTCCTTTACATCCCTTGTAAGTTGGATTCCTAGGTATTTTATTCTCTTTGAAGCAATTGTGAATGGAAGTTCATTCCTGATTTGGCTCTCTGTTTGTCTGTTATTGGTGTATAAGAATGCTTGTGATTTTTGCACATTAATTTTGTATCCTGAGACTTTGCTGAAGTTGCTTATCAGCTTAAGGAGATTTGGGGCTGAGACAATGGGGTTTTCTAAATATACAATCATGTCATCTGCAAAGAGGGACAATTTGACTTCTTCTTTTCCTAACTGAATACCCCTGATTTCTTTCTCTTGCCTAATTGCCCTAGCCAGAACTTCCAACACTATGTTGAATAGGAGTGGTGAGAGAGGGCATCCCTGTCTTGTGCCAGTTTTCAAAGGGAATTTTTCCAGTTTTTGCCCATTCAGTATGATATTGGCTGTGGGTTTGTCATAAATAGCTCTTATTATTTTGAGGTACGTTCCATCAATACCGAATTTATTGAGCGTTTTTAGCATGAAGGGCTGTTGAATTTTGTCAAAAGCCTTTTCTGCATCTATTGAGATAATCATGTGGTTCTTGTCTTTGGTTCTGTTTATATGCTGGATTATGTTTATTGATTTGCGAATGTTGAACCAGCCTTGCATCCCAGGGATGAAGCCCACTTGATCATGGTGGATAAGCTTTTTGATGTGTTGCTGAATCCGGTTTGCCAGTATTTTATTGAGGATTTTTGCATCGATGTTCATCAGGGATATTGGTCTAAAATTCTCTTTTTTTGTTGTATCTCTGCCAGGCTTTGGTATCAGGATGATGTTGGCCTCATAAAATGAGTTAGGGAGGATTCCCTCTTTTTCTATTGATTGGAATAGTTTCAGAAGGAATGGTACCAACTCCTCCTTGTACCTCTGGTAGAATTCAGCTGTGAATCCATCTGGTCCTGGACTTTTTTTGGTTGGTAGGCTATTAATTGTTGCCTCAATTTCAGAGCCTGCTATTGGTCTATTCAGGGATTCAACTTCTTCCTGGTTTAGTCTTGGAAGAGTGTAAGTGTCCAGGAAATTATCCATTTCTTCTAGGTTTTCCAGTTTATTTGCGTAGAGGTGTTTATAGTATTCTCTGATGGTAGTTTGTATTTCTGTGGGGTCGGTGGTGATATCCCCTTTATCATTTTTAATTGCGTCGATTTGATTCTTCTCTCTTTTCTTCTTTATTAGTCTTGCTAGTGGTCTGTCAATTTTGTTGATCTTTTCAAAAAACCAACTCCTGGATTCATTGATTTTTTGGAGGGTTTTTTGTGTCTCTATCTCCTTCAGTTCTGCTCTGATCTTAGTTATTTCTTGCCTTCTGCTAGCTTTGGAATGTGTTTGCTCTTGCTTCTCTAGTTCTTTTAATTGCGATGTTAGAGTGTCAATTTTTGATCTTTCCTGCTTTCTCTTGTGGGCATTTAGTGCTATAAATTTCCCTCTACACACTGCTTTAAATGTGTCCCAGAGATTCTGGTATGTTGTATCTTTGTTCTCATTGGTTTCAAAGAACATCTTTATTTCTGCCTTCATTTCGTGATGTACCCAGTAGTCATTCAGGAGCAGGTTGTTCAGTTTCCATGTAGTTGAGCGGTTTTGATTGAGTTTCTTAGTCCTGAGTTCTAGTTTGATTGCACTGTGGTCTGAGAGACAGTTTGTTATAATTTCTGTTCTTGTACATTTGCTGAGGAGTGCTTTACTTCCAATTATATGGTCAATTTTGGAGTAAGTACGATGTGGTGCTGAGAAGAATGTATATTCTGTTGATTTGGGGTGGAGAGTTCTATAGATGTCTATTAGGTCTGCTTGCTGCAGAGATGAGTTCAATTCCTGGATATCCTTGTTAACTTTCTGTCTCGTTGATCTGTCTAATGTTGACAATGGAGTGTTGAAGTCTCCCATTATTATTGTATGGGAGTCTAAGTCTCTTTGTAAGTCTCTAAGGACTTGCTTTATGAATCTGGGTGCTCCTGTATTGGGTGCATATATATTTAGGATAGTTAGCTCTTCCTGTTGAATTGATCCCTTTACCATTATGTAATGGCCTTCTTTGTCTCTTTTGATCTTTGATGGTTTAAAGTCTGTTTTATCAGAGACTAGGATTGCAACCCCTGCTTTTTTTTGTTCTCCATTTGCTTGGTAAATCTTCCTCCATCCCTTTATTTTGAGCCTATGTATGTCTCTGCGTGTGAGATGGGTCTCCTGAATACAGCAGACTGATGGGTCTTGACTCTTTATCCAGTTTGCCAGTCTGTGTCTTTTCATTGGAGCATTTAGTCCATTTACATTTAAGGTTAAGATTGTTATGTGTGAACTTGATCCTGCCATTATGATATTAACTGGTTATTTTGTTCGTTAGTTGATGCAGTTTCTTCCTAGCCTCGATGGTCTTTACATTTTGGCATGTTTTTGCAATGGCTGGTACCGGTTGTTCCTTTCCATGTTGAGTGCTTCCTTCAGGGTCTCTTGTAAGGCAGGCCTAGTGGTGACAAAATCTCTAAGCATTTGCTTATCTGTAAAGGATTTTATTTCTCCTTCACTTATGAAACTTAGTTTGGCTGGATATGAAATTCTGGGTTTAAAATTCTTTTCTTTAAGAATGTTGAATATTGGCCCCCACTCTCTTCTGGCTTGTAGAGTTTCTGCCGAGAGATCTGCTGTTAGTCTGATGGGCTTCCCTTTGTGGGTAACCCGACCTTTCTCTCTGGCTGCCCTTAAGATTTTTTCCTTCATTTCAACTTTGGTGAATCTGGCAATTATGTGTCTTGGAGTTGCTCTTCTCGAGGAGTATCTTTGTGGCGTTCTCTGTATTTCCTGGATTTGAATGTTGGCCTGCCCTACTAGGTTGGGGAAGTTCTCCTGGATGATATCCTGAAGAGTGTTTTCCAACTTGGTTCCATTTTCCCCCTCACTTTCAGGCACCCCAATCAGACGTAGATTTGGTCTTTTTACATAATCCCATACTTCTTGCAGGCTTTGTTCATTTCTTTTTCTTCTTTTTTCTTTTGGTTTCTCTTCTCGCTTCATTTCATTCATTTGATCCTCAATCGCTGATACTCTTTCTTCCAGTTGATCGAGTCGGTTACTGAAGCTTGTGCATTTGTCACGTATTTCTCGTGTCATGGTTTTCATCTCTTTCATTTCGTTTATGACCTTCTCTGCATTAATTACTCTAGCCGTCAATTCTTCCACTTTTTTTTCAAGATTTTTAGTTTCTTTGCGCTGGGTACGTAATTCCTCCTTTAGCTCTGAGAAATTTGATGGACTGAAGCCTTCTTCTCTCATCTCGTCAAAGTCGTTCTCCGTCCAGCTTTGATCCGTTGCTGGCGATGAGCTGCGCTCCTTTGCCGGGGGAGATGTGCTCTTATTTTTTGAATTTCCAGCTTTTCTGCCCTGCTTTTTCCCCATCTTTGTGGTTTTATCTGCCTCTGGTCTTTGATGATGGTGATGTACTGATGGGGTTTTGGTGTAGGTGTCCTTCCTGTTTGATAGTTTTCCTTCTAACAGTCAGGACCCTCAGCTGTAGGTCTGTTGGAGATTGCTTGAGGTCCACTCCAGACCCTGTTTGCCTGGGTATCAGCAGCAGAGGCTGCAGAAGATAGAATATTTCTGAACAGCGAGTGTACCTGTCTGATTCTTGCTTTGGAAGCTTGTGTGGGGTGTCACACTGCCCCTAGTGGGGGATGTCTCCCAGTTAGGCTACTCAGGGGTCAGGGACCCACATCAAGACCATTTTCTAAGGCACTGCAGTAAATAACTCAGCAAGTCATGTTGTTTTCAACATTATTTGAGTAAGTTTATACCAATTTTTTCATTCATGTAACTTACTTCAAAAAAAATTGATTCTCCAGCAGTTTCCTTGCATAATTCAATTAACCAGCTACTGTATTCATCCCAGAAACTTTTCAAGTATGTATTTGCTGTTATTCTTTCCTATGTAAGAAGGTTGTCATGCAGTCAGATCTGCCAGTCTGCTTTTTTTAAAAAACGTAACCACATGATCCAATCAAGTTTTATTTTTCTAATAAACTAACACAACTGTAAAAACAGTGAGCATGGTGGCAGATTGGAGGGGAAGAAGGAGGCAAAGCATATCCTCCATCACCCTTTGGTATTTTTAGTTTTCATTTTTCCAGGATCCTAGAGTTCTAAAGCATTTCATAAAAAATACCTTTCCCAGACAATGGCCATGTGTGAGTAGCCAGCTCAGTAGACACTTCATCTTTCATGACAAATTCTGCCCTTTTTTATGGGAAAGAAAAAACTCTTCCAGCTACTTGTTTTTCCATTTTCTTGGGTCCAAACAAAGAGGTTTGAATTAAACTAGGAGGTCCCAATTTTTACTTACCAGTAAGGACTAAGTCACAGTCCCTGGGGAATGGAAATCTCACCTATGAGAAATCATCAGGTGCTTTGAGAAGGGAAACATGTTAGCAGCCTGGCCACCCATTTGGTCTATTATTTTGATGACTAGACTTTTAAGTTCATTTGTTGGGGAATACTGGCATCTTTTACAGCTTAAATGTCAGCATCCATGTAGTTATCTGGTTTTGTTATGTTGTCCCATATATCATTTTTTCCTGTATTTTAGTTTACTATATTATAGGTTCTCTCTCTCTCTATATATATATATATACACACACACACACGCGCGCGCGCACATATATATATATATGCACTCTCTCTATATATAGGTTTATTACAGAATTCAATATAATTAAACTTACATATTCTGATCAAGGGTGAGGAGGAACACATTTTTTTCATTGCTAGAGCACCCAAATGCCATTTTTGTCCGCTTCAACATAATTGGTTGAAGGAATGGAAGACTTTATTTTTGAGGAATTTGTTGTGTCTTTACAGCTAATACTTCCAAAATTTTGTCCTTTTCACATTTTGAGGTTTTCTGATGCTTCACTGTTATGCAAATCAGCTTCTGGATATATCTAACACATGCTTGCTGATTTTCTAGTAGCCTTAGATTACTTACAGCTGGATAAAATAATTACCTGGATATGCTTTGCTAGCAATGTCATCATTGACTACTCTTTCTAATAATATATAGAAGCTCGATTTAGATTGCATTTTCCTCAGTCAGCATGTAGAAACTAGGAGCCTTACTAAGGGTCTGGTAGATACTGACAATATAGGGCTGGCAGCACTTTGTAAACATTTTCCAAAACAAGTGGTTTGCATTTATTAGTCTTCTGAAGGAGTACTTTAAAAGTCATTAAACTATTTGTTCCTTGAAGTAAATTTTTATACTCAATGAAAAGTATGTCAGTGTTCAAACGAAGCATGATTGGTTCTGTTTATCATACCAGTTGTTTCTGAAATTATTTCTCAATGTTGCTACACCTCATTTAGTTTAATTAAATATCTGCTATTAGTTTTCTAAAACTTAAATTTAAAAGATAAACATAGATTTTTGGAAAAAGCAGAAAAATTCATCGGGAAAGCATTCTCTTGAAGGAAAGGAAGTAGAAGAAGTCATACCGCACGCTTGGTCAAAGTGACCTGATCACATAATCACTAAATGCAACATGGGATCCTGAGTGGGATCCTGAAACGGAAAAAGGACATTGGAGGAGAAGCTGGTAAGATTGAAAGGTCTTTAAATTAGTAGTAGTATATCACTGCAAATTTAATGGTTTTTAAGAGTCATAATCTGATTTTATGTAAGTTGTTAACATTGAGAAGCTGGGTGGAGGATATCAACTTTGCTGAAAGCCTAAAATTGTTTCAGAATTTAAAGTTTTAAAAAAATGACCTGATCAACAATTGGGTAAGTAACTCTAATAATATTCGTGCTTTTAAACATTTAAGTGATAATTTTATATCCTAAACTTTTGAAGCATATTTTTAAAAATTTTGTCTTTATTGTTTTTAGAAATTTAGGGGAAAATACAAGTACAGAAAATGTACAGGGTAATTCATCAAATGCCTGTGTACTCATGAGCTAGAACAAATATAAACATTTGTCTTATTTGCTGTAAACACACACACAGAACTTTACAAAATTATTCAGGCCTTTTCCAATGTTCCATTGTTAAGAAGGTAGCTCTTTATAATTTTTACTTGTAGGCATTTTGTCCAATGGTGCATTCGTCCCCCTAGGAAGAAGAACACATGCCTTAACTCACTTTCTGTTGTCATTTATACCAGGTTGTTGGATGTATAAATATCTAGTTTACATGAACTCTGAGTATTCTCTGTGGCCCTAGGTTTATATGTGTGTTAATACATAAGATTCAAAATAAGGAAGATATTTAGTATGTTTCCTGGGAAAAAAAAGAAAGGCCTGGTGTCCCACGGGCTAGCTTCTCAGAGTGAAAGAAAGGGGAAAGGAAAATTAATAACCCTGTCATGAGTCCCAGGGATTATTTTCATATTTTGTGGTAAAAGTGTATAATTTGGTTTACCATCTATAAGTGACCCTTTGTGAAATTCATCACCACCCTTTATTGCTATTAAGTTATCACAAGCTCTTAATAAATACTGGCTCACGCTTGTGATCCCAACACTTTGGGAGGCCGAGGCAGGCAGATCACGGGGTCAAAGGTTGGAGACCAGCCTGACCAACACGGTGAAATCCCATCTCTACTAAAAATGAAAAAAAAAAAAAAAAATTAGCTGGGCATGGTGGGGTGTGCCTGTAATCCCAGCTACTCAGGAGGCTGAGGCAGGGGAATTGCTTGAACCAGGGAGGTGGAGGTTGCAGTGAACTGCGATCACACACTGAACACCAGGCTGGGTGACAGAGCGAGACTCTGTCTCTAAATAAATAAATAAATACTGGTTCCAAGATTAAAAGCACTTAACTAACATTTTTATTATTATGTTGTAGCTTTTTTTAATGTAGGAGTATATGTTCAAAGGAAATATCTATTTTAAACTTAAAAGCTGATATCTGTGGGTGAATCTTTCTGTGGTACTACAGATAACTGTGTTCCCTCATTGAGGAATGGAGTCACAACAGGTTGGTGTGTGCAGTATGTGTAGCAGACAAGGAAGGCACATGGGGATGAGTTGTATCAGTTGTGTAAGTTTCAAAATTGAACCACACTGAATTTCTACATAGGTATATGGCAAGAAAGAAAAAGGACAAAAAGGACCAGGCAGAACATATTTATATCTGCGGATTTTGTATTTTCTTAATACTTTCTGGCAATGGCTGTTCCTGTGTCCTCACTGCAAACATTAGCATCTTATTAAATTCTCATTGTCATTTGTGTGTTTAAACAAGCTCATGATCAGTGCTGGTAGGCCTGAGTTACAGGCAAATAAGAACTGTAGAATGACTGTAAAAACTAAGACTAAAGCAAGGGGTAGGCTTGGGCAAAAGAATAAAAGAGACTGAGAAAAAGAATTAACAGCACATAAAGTGAATAAAAAGAAAGCAAAAATTATTAGGGTTTGTATGATACCAGGGAAGTATTCCTGTTCAACAGTTCATGTGCTTAACAGAGTCAATATTAGAAATGTGGGATATCTCTTCCCCACTCAGTACTTTACTATTGAGATTGCAGAACTTGAAGCTAATACATTGCCAAGGGAGAATCTGATATGAAAGAAAATTGCTAATTATTTTCTTTATCTTCATATACCCAATATATGGTAGATAACCAGTAACTTTTGGTTGAATAATGGATACATGCCTACATAAATGTCAAATTGAAGGTGAGCCAGGATATCTAAATTCCTTAGAAATGATCAGAAGCATGGTAATAGCACTTGTTTAAGAAATTAGGCCTGGTTTTAGATACTGTGTCATAAGGACAGATATTATGGTTTAAGCCATGAGAGTAGAGAAGTTTGCTGAAATATTAGTTCAAGGGGAGAATAGAAAACTGAAGATTACTTATTGAAATCCCATTGGTTAAAGGTATTATTTGTGACACTTTGGATTGCACATGGCAGAAAATCCAACCTAAACTGGTTTAAGCAGTTGTCACGTATGTGAAAAGCTCCAAACCACTGTTGTCCTGAGGCATGGAAGAGTCTGTTAGATTTCTTTTTTTTTTTTTTTTTTTTTATTATTATACTGTAAGTTCTAGGGTACATGTGCATAACATGCAGGTTTGTTACATGTGTATACTTGTGCCATGTTGGTGTGCTGCACCCATCAACTCGTCAGCACCCATCAACTTGTCATTTACATCAGGTATAACTCCCAATGCAATCCTTCCTCCCCCCTCCCCATAATAGGCCCCGTTGTGTGATGTTCCCCTTCCCGAGTCCAAGTGATCTCATTGTTCAGTTCCCACCTATGAGTGAGAACATGCGGTGTTTGGTTCTCTGTTCTTGTGATAGTTTGCTGAGAATACTGTGCAGCCATAAAAAAGGATGAGTTTGAGTCTGTTAGATTTCTTCCCTCTGCTTTACGCAGCTTCGTCCCTTAGGCTCCACATGCTGACTGCCAGTAGTTCCAGGGCCTTAATTTTCTTAACCTCAAGACCAGGGAGCAAGAGGAAGGGTCATGTTCCCAAAAGTATTATTATACCTTAGTGGTTTTCATTGAATATTATGCTCATTCTGGAACCAAATCAATCTCCAGAGAATATCAAACATAAAGTCCCATAAAGTGTGGCAAGTTCCACAACCTGCTAGACTGTTTCCGGCAAACCAGTCATTGGATTCTGTTGTCACCGGAACATAGCTATAGCTAGCTTAGTGCCTGCCTTCATTGCAGGGCCTCTATTTCTGAAGCACATTGTGCGTCCTCTGGTCCTCCTTAGTGCTCACCTGAGTCTGGCCCACTTTCTTCTTGTTCCAGCCTCCCAAATGTTTGTGTGATCATTGGCTTCCTAATTCTATGCCATTTTCCTGATATTTCTGTCCCTACCTTTATCTTTACTTTCTTGAGAATTCTAGCTATCCCATTCTCTGTCCCCAAGGGGAAAAAAAAAAAGGGATTTGTGTAATAGTAGGGAAGTGTTTTTCTATATTTGTTTTGTAATAATTCAAGTCTGGAATTTTGTTTTCATTCTCTCCTTGCCCCAGTCAATAAGAACTTGTAATTGTGTAACTTTGGGAGGGTTAAAAAGAGCCTTCCATCAACTCTACTTAAGTTCTCTAAGAGGTCAGGCACTTTGCAAGTGATATGCATAATATAGAATGATATGAATTTTGACATTTCAGTACTAGTTCTTTTAAGACAAATCCTCATAATTTTAGTACAACATCAGTATTTAGTGCAATATCGGTATTTTAAAGTGGTTCCTGCATAATAGAAATACCTAATATGATCCAAATTCTGTATGTATTATGTTATTTCTACAAATATAAGATTTTATCATGCTTACAAATATTCTTTTTTAAATGAAAGCCACTATAGAGTGAGAAAGGAATCTCATTCCTCTGTATGCTTTGTAGACAAAATGTTGTCAAGCCCATTCCTAAAGAGACTTCCAGGAATAAATATCAACCTTTTCTGACTTTTCTTTAGTAGATAATTACCTTTGCTTCCATAAACTTGTTCTTTATGGCTTTCTTAGTTCTTTTGCTTTAATTTTGACCACTCCAAGTGATGGTTTAGGGTGGATTAGAAACAGACACACCTGAAGAGGTACTTAGCAAGTTTCTCACGGTCATAGAAAGAGGTTACAAATAAGAAAGGGGAGAAGGCTAGAAACCACTCTGTGCTGTTGGATTTGAACATGAGGTATCAGTATGAATTCATGGTTTTTAATATATTTACCAGTGGATAGAGAGAGAGAGACAAAGATACGTAGGTATACAGGGGCTGCTATACATACATATACTTCTTAGCTCTGCTGAAAGGACCTAGCAGCAGTGACACCCCAGTAGCAACAAGCGTACCTACCACCCAAATTTTGGTTTCTAGATACCATTCTTCAACAAAAGAAACCAGAGCTCCTTGGAGAAATGGCTGGTGTTGGAGATAGGGTGGGAAAAATACAAGATGAGCCTGAAATATTTTGTGGCCTGAAAGTAAAGAAGTTCTCAAAAAATAATGGGCATAGGCCAGGTGCAGTGGCTTTCGCCTGTAATCCCAGCACTTTGAGAAGCCGAGATGTGCAGATCAACCAAGGTCAGGAGTTTGAGACCAGCTTGGCCAACATGGTGAAACTCCATCTCTACTAAAAAGACAAAAATTAGCCGGGCATGGTGGTGAGCGCCTGTAATCCAAGCTGTTCGGGAGGCTGAGGCAGGAGAATCACTGGAATCCGGGAGGCAGAGGTTGCAGTGAGCCAAGATCATGCCACTGCACTCCAGCCTGTGTGACAGAGTGAGACTCTGTCTCAAAAAAAAAAAAAAAAAAAGATGAGCATATACTAAAAGGACACAGGGACCATCTTAAAGGGCTCCCAATGGCCAAAGCTGGTTCAGAGTAAGCAACAATGTAAATAATGATAGTATTGGATTATAACCCATAAAAATGAATATTCATGAGTCCATACTGATATAAATAAATAATTGAATTAGTATATGGGGTAGAAGGGACAGCTCTAGTATATGTGCTACCGAAGTGGGCACTAGAAGGGACAGCTCTAAATAAGGGAAATAGGAAACCACCATTATCACACACCACAAGAAATCATTGCAGGTGAGAGACTACTGGTGGATGCTAACATCAGTGGGTGAAAGTTTGAAGAAAAAGAGCATATTTGCATAACCTCCAAGTGTCTCTCCCACAAAAATACTTACTTACAAGGGGAAAGTGTTAACTTTACAGTGGCAAAATGTGACAGATACCACTTTAGCCGTATGATCAGAGTTAATATTGTAAATAGTAAAATATTAAGTATCACATGCACCAATATGATGCACTAAGGGTGTCACTTCTGTGGTATTGCCAAAAATGCATAACCTCATTCTAATCACAAGAAAACATCAGATAAACCCCAACTGACAGACATGTTGCAGAATGACTGTCCTGGGTTATTCCACAGTATCGAGGTCATGAAAGACAAAGAAAGCTGGGGGATCTGTCACATATTAAAGAATACTAAGAAGCTTTGATGATTAAATTCAGCAGAGATCCTAGGTTGAATCCTGGACCAGAAAGAGGAAAGTAGTGGGAAAAATGGCAAAATTTTAAAAAGATGTGTAGATTATTTAAAAGTATTATATTGATGTGGATTTTCTGATTGCAGTATTTGTACTAAAGTTACTTAGCTAGGTGAAGGGTATACAGGAACGTTATACAGTATGTTTTTTCAGCTTTTATGTAGGTCCAAAGTTATTTCAAAATAGAAAGCTTTTTTTTTTTTTTTTTTTAAGTGAAGGGTCTTGGAGTAGATGATTTCTAGATCTCTTCCATCCAGCCTTGTTATGTTACAGTGGTACAAAATGAAACCGAAGATGTAAGCAGTTTTATTTCCTGTCTACCAATTAAGAAATACGTTGAGGCAGCTGAAAAATAGGATCAGATTCTAAACTGTCGATTCAGTTCAATGGAACATGTCCTGAATAGCTACTGTTGTGCCCAGGACTACACTGAATAAGCTGGTCCTTGCCTCCAGCGTGGTCAGTACTAGAGCTTGAAAATGGTGTGATCGTCTCTTTCAGTCACTCATATTATTCGGGTGTCTCTTCTTTGATGTTTTAAAATAATGGAATTGGAGAGAATGAAATAGAAATTGATAAGTTTTAGAAATTTGTCAAAGGAAATAAGAGCCTTCAAAGAGGACCTGAGGTTTTTCAGTCTGGGTGCCTGAAGAGATAATGATAACCATTAAATAAGATAAGCAAACTAGGTGGCCTTTGGCATTAAACACTGTGTACAAGGATTCAATATGACTATCACAATAAGATTACAAACAGTTAATTAGGTATGTCAGTGTGGGGTTGTACAAAGATATGTGTATTTGAAAATAAAAGATGATGTAATCCTGACATTCTGTTAATGCTCATTTACTAAATAATTGTACTGAATTAAGGCTATACTTTTATGCCTTTATGGCAAATTTCTGGATGATGAATAGATATATTTCATTTAGCAAATACTTACTTTTAGAAGTTTTAGATATTTTAGAAAGGTAATGCTGTTAAGTCAGAAAATTATGGCTTAAGTTATGGACTCTGTTAATAAAGATGGTTTTTTATTTGGGGGTATTTTGGGGCCTGTTTCTATTTCTTTTATTTTCTGGAGTGCTTTTTTTGCTTGTTTATTTGTTTGTTTAGACTGAGTGAAAGCTTTGAATCAGGATAATTGTAAATGAAATGGTAGTTTCAGTTTCACAATTTGATGAAACATTTTAAGCAATGGATTTCCACCATGATTATTTTTAAACAAAAGTCTTATCTCTAACGCTTTTGTGGGTGTGATGCCTTCTGTGGAGGATTAGAGGTTGAATATCTTATTTCTGCAGTAGGAATATACAACTTATATGAAATTTTCAAGTCTCTACAGAATTGAAAAGTCAGTGTGGTTACTGTACTTTGAAACATGTGTATACTATGGGCCTAAGGTGTTTTTTAATCTTTCATCTTTTTTAGGGATCAAATATCATTAGAAAAATAAGCCATGGGCATTACAAACGTGGTCTGGTGAAATTCAATATTCACTATGACAATTTAGAATATGAGCTCCTTGGGAGGAAAGTTAACTCACCACTCTAACTTTGCATCTAAATATCTTAAAATGTGCCATTGGTTTTATGAAAACGTTTTGATCTACACTCCTATTTTAAGTTCAAAAGAAAACCTACATTTTAAAGTGTATTCCTTTTCTGGGTATATTTACTTTGAACTATAGCATATAGTTTTTCTCATAAATCTAACCTGCCACTATCTGTTTTTAAGACTTTGTAAACTTCAAGTGGTTATGATGTGTGAAGTTTGGATTAAACTAAAATTTTTAGAAAACACATGTTATATATTTTGATTGTTTTGAATTTTAACATGGGCCGGTAAAAAACCTAAGTGTCTAGCAAAGTAATATACTGCACTCTGTTACTGTACGAAATCACAGAAAATCACCCTTTCCCATCATGTTAACAATAGACAAATGAAGCAGCTGTTCTTATTCTTAATGTAGTTGCTTGAAAAACTTGCACAACTTAATGAAAATGTCTCTACTCATAAAACTTAAAATGCTCACACATGGAAAAAGTCATAATGTTTTGGCAAATATTACTTTGTTAGGAATGTGAATGAGGTATACCTGCTTTATAACTAGAACTCTGTATAAATGGCATGAAACGGTGGTGGACTGCCAACTGAGCAAGAAGACTCTGACAAAGGACGAATTAATACTCTTCAAAAATACAGACAGTTCTTTCCGAAACATTTTTTTGATAAGGATGAATTATAGACTCTTCTCTATTTTTTTTTTCAGGCGTAATTCTTGGGTCATCATTTCTACTCACTATAAACGATTTTCTCCTTAAAACAAGTCTCAAAGAAAGAAGCCGCATTCTGATAGGACCATGTTGTGCTACTGCCAATCTGGAAGCTAAATGGTGTAAACACAGCGGCAATCCAGGCCCGGAGCAATCCATACCAAAAATATCCATTGACTTAAGAGGAGGTCTGCTACAGGTCTGTGGGTATTGGCCATATTTTTTTCATAGGTTATTAACTAGCCTCTGTTCAGTTTTTGAACTGTTTCACTAAATTTTAAAAGTGTAGTAAGAAAGGGTATTTGTCAGATTGCTACTTGTTAAATTTTCCACAACTTTATTGAGATATAATTCATACACCAGACACTCTACCTATTTAAAGTATACAATTCAGTGGGTTTTTAAGCATATTCGCAGAGTTGCACAATCATTACCACAGTCAATTTCAGAACATTTTCATTACCACCAACAAAAAAACCCATATCCATTAGCAGCCAGTCACATTACCCTCTAACCCCCTCATCAGGCCTAGGAAACCACTAATCTACTTTCTGTCTCTATAGATTTACCTATTCTTGACATTTCATACAAATAGAACCATATAACCTGTGATCTTTTGTGACTGACTTCTTTCACTTAGAGTGTTTTCAAGGTTCATCCATGTTTACCAAGTGTCAATATTTTATTCCTTTTTATGGCCAAATAATATTCCATCGTATGGATATACCATATTTTATGTATTGATTCATCAGTTGATAGACATTTGGGTTCTTTCCACTTTTGACTGCTATAAATAATGCTGCCATGAACATTTGTGTACGACTTTTTGTGTGGACATATGTTTTCATTTCTCTTAGATATATAACTAGGAGTGGAATTGCTGGGTTGAATTTTTTTTTTTTATGTGTAGACTTTTCTTTTTGAGACAGGATCTTGCTCTGTCACCCAGGCTGGAGTACAGTGGTACAATAATAGCTCACTGTAACCTCAATCTTCCAGGCTCAGGTGATCCTCTTGCATCAACCTCCTGAGTAGGTAGAACTGTGTACCACCACACCCAGCTAATGTTTCGTTTTTTGTTTGTTTGTTTGTTTGTTTCAGTAGAGATTAGGTCTCACTATGTTGTCCAGGCTATAGATTTTTTAAATTATTAATACTAAAAGTAGTCAACCTGTTGCAGGCACAGTGTCACTAGCAATATATAAGAACCATTTCCTAATATTAAATATTTTACATGTGATGAGATCTGATTACAACACTTGATAAATTAGTCACATTGCAAGCTCTTAATGCATTTGTATTAACAGCCAAGTGTAGAATATATGAAGATATCCAACTTATTTCTTGATTATTTTGTGTTTGGATAGATTTTAATTTAATCTTTATGTAATTTGATGCCACTTTAAACTTGACATGAATCCAAAAAGCTTGAAAGATTCACAGTGATAGAAAATTAAAACAACTAATTGGTCAATAATAGAGACATTAAATGTGAACTTTCTTTCTTTCTTTCTTTCTTTCTTTCTTTCTTTCTTTTTTTGAGATACGATCTCATTTTGTTGCACATCCTGAAGTGCAGTAGTGTGATAACAGCTCACTGCAGCTTCAGCCTCCTGGGCTCAAGAGATCCTCCCACCTCAGCCTCCCAAGTACCCAGGACCACAAGTATGCACCACTATGCCTGACTATTTTTTTTAAGAGACAGGTTCTCACTATGTTGCCCAGGCTGGTCTCAAACTCATGGGCTCAAGTGATCCTCCACCCATGCTGGGATTACAGGCATGAGCCATAGCACCTGGCCAATTTTTTGTTTTTATCTAAAAGTTGTATTGCCTCAAGTTTTCACCAGTTTTCTTTTTAATGTACAGAGCAAGATTTGGGAAGATCCTAATAACTTATTGTTTTGTGTTGCTTTGGAGATTTTCAGCATCTATCAGAAATCTTCATATATTTAGCAATAAGCATGTATTACTTTATCAAGAATATTCATTGTCTTACCTTTTTTCCAAGGCAGCCAAGTAACTTCACATTAAAAACAGCAATGATCTGTTTACATGACCAAGTGCTTAAAAATAAAAAGAAAGAAAATTTTAAACCACAGCATCAATAAAAGCAAAAACAAAGTACAGTGTATTATCTCTGTATTACAGTCATTGTCTCTTGACAATTTAAAGGCTAGAGCACAACATTCTGCTCCCCAGTTTGACTTTTCACCTATCTCTATTTTTCAACATCCAATAAAAATAAGATTGATGAGAACACAAGTACACTTAGTGTTATATCTCTTACTTTCATTTCTGAGATGCCTTAATTCCAGAGAGCAGAACCTAAGCCTAGGGTTTAAAATTTACCCACACGATATAGGGCTATTATTTTCTACTACTATATATTCTTTTGTCTTTTCTGTGTTACCTGGTTCTCTTAGAATTGATAGTTGTATTGCCTTTATTTAGTATTTACAGAGAAATTTAACATTTTTGAAAGTTTTAATCTTCATTGTAACCTACTGGTCATTATATGTCTATAACTTATTATAGACTAATATTACTCACATGCAGAAAAAGAAAACTTAATCTCCATTAGAGGAAACGCTAAGTCCTTTTGTTCTGAAACTCTACTGTAGCTACTGTAGTATAGTTGATTCTCAGAGGCTCTGGAATCCTCTGTGTTGGCACAGTCTTACTAACCACGGAAGTTGGAAGCCTTCTAAGTTCAGGTTCATTGAGAAGGCTCCCTCTCTTTTTCTCTGAAAAATAAAAGTGCAGAGAAAGGAACCCTATTATAAGGATTGCTTATTTAATCTCATGGCAAAATGTCAGAGCTATTCCACAAGGTTATTATTATGATTTTATTAACATTTTGGCCTAGAGGATCTTCATTGCCTTCTCTCAGACTATAATAGGGTTCTTTTCCCTCTTAGCTAAATTAATTCATAAACATTACTTCACATCAACATACTTCAACATTTAAATTTTATTGTTATTCACACAATATAAAATATAATTAATTTTTTGTTGTTATATATTTACTCAAGCAGTAGAATTTCATCCTGTAGGCCAGTTACTTTTTAGGAATTACAGTTTATTATAAGTAATTAAATTGAACATAATTACAGTCCTACAGTAATTCAAATATGATTATACCTACTTAGTCTCAAGAAATATTTGTATTTAAAAGCCACTAGAATTTTTTTATGATTTTAAAGGTCTTCTGGGGTCAAGAACATTTGAATTGTTTAGTTCTTCTACATGAATTACTCAATGGATACCTTAGTGAGGCGGGAAATTTTGAAGTACAAGTTTCTGAACCAGTACCTCAAATGTCATCTCCTGTGGAAAAGAATCAGACATTTAAAAGTGAACAAACTTCAGATGACCTACGGACAGGTCTATTTCAATATGTACAGGATGCTGGTAAGTAGCAATAGCCTCAGTATGAGAGTGTGTGTGTGCATGCGGGTGCATTTTAAATGCATGTTGACTAAATAATAACAATCAAGATGACTTTTTAAAGTGCATTAAAATTTGCAGTACAAAAATAGTACGTTATCATTCAGTCTCTCTTAGGGGAAGTTCTTGATTTCTTTCTGTTCCAGAATATATATAAAGCCGATCAACTAGCTTCTTTATATCTTTTATTCTCATAAGTTTTTCTTCCTTTACTAAACCATGTTCCCCTTTAAAATCATACAATTAATTATATTTTTATTTGACAGAATATTTGAAATTGCCTGGGGTCTATGAAGTCTTATTTTATAATGAAACTGAAGATTGCCCAGGGATGATGTTATGGAGATACGCAGAACCTAGAGTGCTCACCCTTGTACGAATAACTCCTGTGCCTTTTAACACCACAGAGGATCCAGATATTAGCACAGCAGACCTTGGTGATGTGCTACAGGTATGTAATGACTATTCACTGTAAAATGAAAATATTGTGGGAAAGCGCTGATCATATATTAGGAAAAATGTTTGGAACATACTTACTTCTTACATTAATAGTATCAGAGAGAAATACACATCTGTGTATGTGGTATGTGTGTATCCACACACATATATAATAGGATTTTTTAAAATAAGGGAATAATGTAATCCAAACTCATGATACATGGCAATTTTCAGAGTCCTCAGTTCTACTCTCCATTTTATTGTGAGTAGATTATAATGGGACAAGGAGGTGTCATTTAGTTCACCGCTCCTTTATCAAGTGCCTGTCATGTGTTCACACACTTCAGAGCTTCTAGAGCTGCCCCATGAAACAAAATATGCCCATGGAAGGCCAGAAATAGATGACTGTAGTTTTCATTTCCATAGCTGAAATGGTCTTGGGGCTTGAGGTAGGCTGATTTTTCTATCAAAGAAAAGGTCTAACCAGTGATCATATTCTCTAAGGTTTTGTGAAAGTGTGTTGCTTGTTAATTCCCTGAGTTTAATATAAATGTCATTGTGGATATCACTATATTACCACTGTACTTACTAATATTCTACTGATAGGAATTTCTCTTAAAATTTGTTTCTTCCTTAATCTTCCGCCTATTACTAGTTCACACAACCACCCACTCAAAATCTACAAGTCATTCCTGATTGCGTTCTTTCCCTACCTCCCTGCATCAAAGCCCATCACAAGTCCTATCAGTTCTGTCTACAAATTCTCTCTGTTTCTGCTGATGCAAGTTGAGTCCAAACTGCCATCTTCTGTTCCCTACTCCAGTAGCTTCCTAATTGGCCTCTATGCTTCTGTCCTTGACCACTTGGAATGCATTCTCCAAATAGCAGCTAAACTGATGTTTTTTAAATGTAGGTTATACTATATCACTTCCCTAACTTAAAACCCTGTAGTGGCTTCCTCTAATACTTAGAACAAAATTCAGATCTCTTGCTGTGGCCTGCAAGGACCTATAGTCTGGACTCTGCTCACCTCTCCAACTGGAGTTCATGCCAGTCTCTCCCTTTCTCATGATCCTTCAGCCACTCTGGCCTCCTTTTTCTCCTTGAGCAGACCACCTCTGTCACATTACCACCCTTATTCTTTGTCAGTCAGGTACCAGCTCAAATGTTGTATCTGACTAGCCCACTACAAGTACTTCATTCTGTATTGCATTACCTTGTTTTACTTTCTTCATAGTTCTTATTGCTAGTCGGAATTATGTGTTTGCTTACTTGTGTGTGATCTTTCTACTGTTAGAAAATAAACTCCCTAGCCGGGCGCGGTGGCTCAAGCCTGTAATCCCAGCACTTTGGGAGGCCGAGACGGGCGGATCACGAGGTCAGGAGATCGAGACCATCCTGGCTAACCCGGTGAAACCCCGTCTCTACTAAAAAATACAAAAAACTAGCCGGGCGAGGTGGCGGGCGCCTGTAGTCCCAGCTACTTGGGAGGCTGAGGCAGGAGAATGGCGTAAACCCAGGAGGCGGAGCTTGCAGTGAGCTGAGATCCGGCCACTGCACTCCAGCCTGAGTGACAGAGCCAGACTCCGTCTCAAAAAAAAAAAAAAAGAAAAGAAAAGAAAAGAAACTCCTTATATGTCTTGATGTATCTCCAGCCTCTGATACATAGGTACACTCACCAAATTTTTGAAGTGACTGCTCTGTTTTAACAAATTACATTCATAACACAAATCAGTAACATATTAATATAAGTAGTATTACAATCTTATTTCTTATTTAATTCTTTTTTTTTTTTTTGAGACGGAGTCTTGCTCTGTCACCCAGGCTGGAGTGCAGTGGAGGGATCTTGGCTCACTGCAAGCTCCACCTCCTGGGTTCACACCATTCTCCTGCCTCAGCCTCCCGAGTAGCTGGGACTACAGACACATGCCACCACACCCAGATAATTTTTTTTTTTTTTTGTATTTTTAGTAGAGACAGGGTTTCACCATGTTAGCCAGGATGGTCTCAATCTCCTGACCTTGTGATCCACCCGCCTCAGTCTCCCAAAGTGCTGTGATTACAGGTGTGAGCCACCACATCTGGCCTACAATCTTATTTAATTCTTATTTAAATTCTTCATTGTAATATGTTTAGTCAGATGTTCATCTTCTGAATTGGTAACAGTGAAACGTCATCGTTTCGTCAAGTGAACTACAGTGCAGAGCAATCCAAATTGCCAAGATGTCAGCAGTCTCTATTTTGATTCTTAAGTTCTCCCATCTTTTTTTGCTTATATGCCAAGGCTACTGTCTGGGTCCCTGGGACTGTTTGTTTCCCCTCCTATCAGAGTCTTATTCATGATGATATTCTCTACTGGTATTCTTGGATTCTTTTTGCTAAATGAAACAGCAATGTCTGTGAATTCTGTCTTATTAGACTTGCCTAAATGCAGAATATCTGTAGATTTTCAATCAAAATGAAAATACTCATATATTAAAGTTTTAGCTTCATGTAATGGCTAAAGGTTTATAGTTATAGCTAGATATTAACACATTTATTAACATAAGTCTAATAATTATTGGTGGTATTATGTAAATTATATTAAATAAAGCATCTAAGATAGTACATTTACTAGTGGCAGTTTTCTATCTTCTCACTGCTATTAGGAGAGTATAGTGATTAAGAGGATGAACTGTAGCCAGAATGCCTGGGTTCAAAGTCTTGCTCTGGCACTTGCAAACATCGTCACATTAGACAAGTAACAACTACTCAGGTTGGTTTTTTGTTTTACTTTTTATTCCAACAACAAAATGAGGCTAATAATAATGTGATGATTATAAGAATCAATACAATCAATATTTATAAAACACATAGAACAGTGCCTGACACATAGCAAATGTTATATAACTTTTGAATATTACCACTATTACAGATTCAGCAGTCTAATTCAAAAATCTGAAATCCAAAATACTCCAAAATCCAAAACTTTCTGAGTGTTAACATGATGCTCAAAGGAAATGCTTATTGGAGTATTTCAGATTTTGAATTTATGGATTAGGGATCCTCAACTAGTATGTATTTATAAATATTCCAAAATCTGAAAAAAAAATCTAAAATTCAAAACACTTCTGGTCCCTAGCATTTTGGATAAGGGATACTCAACCGATGTTATAATGACTGTTGTCCAAATTCCTTTCATCAAGTAGACGCACAGGCTAGACCAAGGAGGTCTGGAGTATGATGGATAACTCTACAGACCAGCTGGAGTAATCCAGGAGATCAGAGACAATCCCAGGGACCCAGACAGTAGCCTTGGAATATAAGCAAAACACAGCCTGGCAGGTTTCAGCAAGCAAAGAGTTGGTATCAAAAAGGTCTTGCTATGTTTCATATTTTGTTGGAGAAATGAAGATCCCATATGTGGGCAAAATTCAAAGACAGGGATGCTGGCCTAGGGAGCAAGCCAGGATTGTAGCTACCGGAAGTTAAAAAGGAGGGAGAGCTGGATCCTAGTGGTGAGAAGGAGCACACTCAGAATCTACGGCTTGGATCGAGGAGCAGAGCAAGACTGGCAGTGAGGCTGACTTGATGCCATGCTGCTGAGCTCTCAGTTCAATCCTCATATTCTCCCAACTAGGATCAGAGTTTGTCCCAGAGCTTAGAGTGGGTCTCACCTGTGGAAACAACTCTCTTGAATTGCAGTCTTAGAACCATGCAAAATACTTTGTTTCATTAGAACTTCCGTTGAGGACAGAACATATGTAACATGAATCACAAGTTCAATTTAATACAACAGCTTTCTCCTTGAGGTTCTACAATGCCAGTCCCTGGTCTTGCTCTGGGGGATCCAGAGACAGATAAGACATGATCACCTCATTGAAAGCTCAATCCCTCAGCCTAGCAGGGAAGTTTCTGTGGTTGTGTGGGGTAGAAGAGTCTCTCTAATTTCATCTGTTGTCAGAATCATTCTCCTACCATATGTGATTATTTCTAGTTCTGTACTAGAGGCACAGCTAAAATTCTCAACAGCTGATCCTGAATTTCAGGGAGCTTATGAAAGGAAGGCCCTAATCAACCTGGTGTATATTATAAAATGGGTTTTGAAGTCTCAGTTGCCACTGTCCCCCCACCCCCGCCTTGTTGTAACTAACTCAGTGACCTTGGGCACACTACTGAACTTTTTGAGCTTCAGTTTCCTAAATTGAACATTGGAGTTGATGTTATCTACCTTTCACAGTTGTTGTGGAGTGTTATATCTAATACACTTTAAATAAATACCTTACACATAGTGAGCTCTTAATAAGTGCTTGTTTCCTCCCCTCCACTTTCTCTTATCACACAAATGCCTGGACCACTAAAAAAAGACTCCTAAATGGAATTCCGGCCTCCAGTATCTCTTCCCTCCAGCATGTCCTCCTAAGTTTTTACAGGAACAGATAGATTGTGTAATTCCCTGAAGAAAACCTTAAGTGGCTCTGTCACTCTGCTAGACTGACCTTGAGAGCCCTGCATAAACTGCCCCCATCCCCCAATTTTGCCTTGCAGTCCCTTAGACATGGTCTGTCCTCTATCAAACTGGCCTATCTGGCATTCCCCAAACCAACCTGTGACATCCTACTTCCTCTTCATTTGAATCCCTCCCATCTCTGCCAGCTGAATTCCTCCCCACACTTCAGAAGAGCTAAAATGCCATGTAGTCAGTGAAGCCTTTCCTAGATGCCATGTTCAAACATGATACAGCCCTCCTCTGAAATCTTGTAGCACTTCATGGTACTACTTTTATGCTATTTTTCAACATATTCCTCACACTTGAACTTACGTGTCCATATCTTGCGTCTCTCCTAGATTGTATGTCTCTAAAGGAAGAGGTTGTATCTAATTTGTCATCATGTCCTTCATAGCAGGGGCTCCCAGCCCATGGCCTGTTAAGAACCAGGCCACAAAGCAGAAGGTGAGCACTGGGCAAGCATTCCCACCTGAACTCTGCCTCCCAATCTAATGAGCAGGGCCAAGATTTTCATACGAGCGCAAACCCTATTGTGAACTGCGCATGTGAGGGATCTAGGTTGTGGACTCCTTATGAGAAACTAACCAATGCCTGATCACCTGAAGTGGAACAGTTTTATCCCAGAATCATCCCCCTGCCCCTTGGTCTATGGAAAAATTGTCTTCTATGGAACTGGTCCCTGGTGCCAAAAAGACTGGGGACCACAACTTTACAGTATCCATCGCAGTAGAGATGTTTAATAAATACATTGACTGGATAAACAAATCCATGAACTTCCATGTTCTATTTCATATCATTCTAAAGTATGATATTATATATCACTATTTTATGGAACAGATGAATGTGTTTTGATTTTCTACACCAAACTATATCAGGGTGTGTTGTGTTATTCTTCGGTGGTACCATCTGCTGTACACATAATCTAATGTCATTACATTACTCAACCTCTTTGTGATATCATTGAATAGTCTACCAAGCTTACTTGCTCCCTTAAACAGTAGCTAGTTCCTAAATAAAGAGATATATTAATCTCCTTAGGTTTAGTCCTCAAAACAGAATTGAGTTTGGATGACTTTTTCCTTCAGGACAATTTAGTTCACTTAAAAATTGACCTTATAGAGTTGACTTACAATACAGAAGCCTCAGATTTGTCTCTTTATATTCCTCATTCCATGATTGTTGATGAGATTTATAAACAAACTCCCCATATCGCTTTATGGAATTTATTTTGTAATTGTAATGAAAAATGTAAACATGAAAACATGTCTATAATAATAAATCAAACTAATCATAGGTTCTGAATAAAAACCTCAAAAACTAATGTTCCTAGAACACAAAAGCTTATTTTATGGTCAGCTTATGATTTTATCATGTGAACTTCTAAAGGTTAGTAGCATATTTAGATCTCAATAAAATTAGCATCTGTTAGGTAAAGTAATGCCACCAGCCTGAGTGTTGTGCAGTTTAAATGGGTCTAACTGTAAGAAATTTCTGGCACACTATATGGCACATACTAGGTTTTCCTCTCTCCTAATCCTCCTGTGTACACTGCCTGTTGAGGATTCCATTTTGGAAATGCATATGTTCCCAGATTATAAATATTCAATCCATTTTTTGGTAGTAAAATTGGTAATGGGTATTTTAATTCCTATACAGATCTGTCATGGTTCTTGGCCATTGTCACATGCCAAATGAAGATATCTAAAAGTTTATGTGAACGTATAAATGAAAATAAATATGAAAACAAGAAGAATACCATGATAAGGGAACAGGAGCAAATTCTTAAGAGTGAAAATGCCTTTTTTAATTGAGAAAATGTTAGCCACACCTGGCTAATTTTTGTATTTTTTGTAGAGATGGGGCTTCACCATGTTGGCCAGGCTGGTCTTGAACTCCCAACCTCAAGTGATGCACCTGCCTCTGCCTTGCAAAGTGCTGGGATTACAGGCATGAGCCACCAAAAATTCTATTATTTATAAGTTACCCAGTATGAAGTATTTTATTATAGCAGCATAAACTTTCTAAGACACAGAGAGAACCTAATTGCTCCAGTGGGCATTTATGATCACCTGTGTGTTTTACACCCAGCACTGTACTAGGTACTTTACATACATAATACCTAATTAAATTTAATTTTATTCCATGAGGTAGACATCATTCCCATTTTACAAGTAGAAAACTGAGGCCAAGAAAAAGTTAACTGGTTATGAATCATGAAATTTATAAGTGTGGGAGCCAAAATTTAATCCCCAGTCTGTCTGAGTTTTAGTCAAGGTTTTATAAACCTGTTTTTTTCACCTATATATAAAAAATTGAGATGATACATTAGGATGACAGTGAGCCACCTCATTGAGAAATGTGGAAAGAAGGAAAACAGAATTATCCTTTTACTTCAAATGCTAAATCATGAAATAATGAGTTAGACAAAGATATGCAAAGTAACTTTAAGTCAATAAAAAGACTGACAAACACACAAGATGGATTGGATGTTGTATTAGTCTGTTTTCACACTGCTGATAAAGACATACCCAAGACTGGCCAATTTACAAAAGAAAGAGGTTTATTGGACTTACCGTTCCACATGGCTGGGGAGGCCTCACTATCATGGCGGAAGACAAAAAGGAGCAAGTCACATCTTACATGGATGGCAGCAGGCAAAGAGAGAGCTTGTGTAGAGAAACTCCCGTTTTCAAAACCATCAGATCTTGTGAGACCCATTCACTATCACAAGAATAGCACAAGAAAGACCCGCCCCCTAATTCATTCATCTGCCACTGGGTCTGTCCCCCTGTGTCTCTCCCACTGGGTCCCTCCCACAACACATGGGCATTATAGGAGCTACAAGATGAGATTTGGTTGGGGACACAAAACCAAACAGTATTCGGTTTTAAGATAGCTAGAGAAAAACTTTTCCTTTAGAAGGATGACTGGTCAGCTCGGGAGCCCAGGAGGGTCACAGAAGTATTTGTTGGAAGAGATCTTCCTGGCAGCAACCAAAGAAATGGTGCCTAAGAGTCTGGTTCACCTGGTAGCTAAATCCCCTTTATGGAAATGAATGTAGCAGCTGTCAAATCTCTGTGTCTAACATTCAAATCATGTTACCACCTAAACAACCTTCTAATAGTTTGGCTCCCAGTGTAGTCTGTCTGCATGGAGAAAGTATATCACACACTGGTTGAGCCAACATCAGTATCCAGGCTGCTTGGCAGTTATACATCTCATGGTAACTTAATAACATAACTTGGCATTTGGTTTATATGTCAGTCTCTAGTGAACTTTGTTAGCATGAGTCAGCATTCCTAAGTCTAGTCAGTGCTAGAATACCACTGAAATTTTCTGAGACTTCAGGACCAATGGCTAGATCTTCAATGATGGTGAATCCATCACATTAAATGCCCTCTTCTGGCTACCTGCCTCTCCCAGCAGGTTGGCCTTTCCCTGATGACATCTCTGTTCGATATGTCACAAACCTTTTCAAACAAATGTCTATTCTCACTACCTTAAGAGTTCTGAGGAATGGGGATAATGTGTGTGGAGCATTTAGCATAATGCCTTACATAGTTGAAGATCCAATCAATTATTATGACACATAATAAATGGTAGCTGTTATCATCATTATCTTCTTCCTCCTATCAATTGATCAAAGAATCTGGATTCTAATGTGTTAGACCAAGAAAACCCTGTTTTCTGAGAAGGATGTTTTTGTGTTTATAGTCTGTTAATGTCGTAATAATTGTTAGGGATTCTGGCCCTGTGTGTGATTGATGAATGGAATGCTTTCATTGAGAGCAACTGCTGTGAGAGACTGTCTTCCCCACAGTTATGGTTAGTGGACTCTGGTAGTATGTCGACTATTGTTCTCTAGGTTGCAGGTAGCAGAAACCCCACTGAAGTAAGCTTAAGCTAAAACTGGAGAGGGGTTAATATCAAGATACAGTGGGGAGTCCTGGAAACAATTGCAAATTACAGCCGGGCCTCTGGAAGAACTGGGGCCAGGAAAGGAAGATAGGAGCCCAAGGGAATATTCACTCGCTATCACTTTTTCTCTGCTTCTTTCCCCATATATGCTTTATTCTTCCCTTTCAACAGACTAGCTTTTTTTCTCCCTTTCTTCTTGGGCCACCCAGTAGTTTCCCCACAGCTTCCAGAGCTCCAAAAGTCACATTTACAAGTCCAGCCTCCATTTCAGATCCACATTCCTAATTGACCAAGTTTGGTATCAGGTGCTGTTGGCCCAGTCAACTTTGGTCATGGGGAGAGCCACATTTTACCAACATGGCTATGAATTGGGGGTCATTGTGAACTTTACAGAGATCCCCCAGAGGATCTATTTTTATGTCACATCTCTCTTACTGCTTTTGCTTTCCACCCTGGCTAGATTGGCCAAACTCATGGTTTGTGCTGACCTCTCACTAACAAAAATTGACTCCATTTTGCTATGGTTTTTCCAGCTTTTCCCTTTGCAAATATCTGGAAAAGCCATTTTGTTCTGCACATCAAAGGCTATCTGCATCTGGAGAAAAGCCTCACACCATTTTTAAATCCCACCACTATCTTCCCCTAGTCTCCTCTCAAAATGTAGGTTAGACAAGGTCCTTGGTCTTACAGACACACATGAGATAATTTCTTATCTCCAGTGTGCTTAAGATCAATACCTTTCTTGACCAGTGCTTGCTTTTTAATGTAATGACTATGTAATACATTGGCAACTTCACAGATTCTATAAATAGTCTTCCAGTTCTAATGAAGTATGAGAGCTTAACATATAAAGTAATTTTCTGTTTTTGAAATTGAGTTTACAATGTAATGTTTAATGTCTATAGCTTGATGGTGATTTCATTGTGTTGAATTTTCTAATAATATTTTATCTACTACTTGTCCACAGACTGAACTAAAGCTTCATTAAATCTTATAGTTGTGTGGGTTTTCTGTCTTTTTCTTAATTACATGGAAAATGTTCTGAGTCAGATAGTAATAGTCAGTATTATCCAATCAAGTGAAACTAGACTTTTGCTGCTTTAAATTTGACTTTACAAGCTTCCAGTAATTTTGAAGCACATGAACCTGTTAGGCAAAGGTTATGATATTAGCACATGAAGGCACTACAAAAAGAGAATCCTTCTGAGAGTTATTTGCAATTGAATATAATTTGCCTCTTCCACACATAGCTTAAAAAAGAATAAAAGGAAGTGTTTTTGGTGTTTCTTTTCAGCTGGGTTGGGCGGTTCACTTATAGCTGCACATATGTTCCCAGAATCCTGAGCCTTTTTATTTTATAAGCACCTCCTGCCCACTGGCAGCTGCACTAATGTGTCCCAGAAGGCTTTGCTCTTATCCATCATCTTTAGGAGGGATGCTCAAAGCCAGATATGAAATTCATTGTTGTTGAAATGCAGAAAGGAAAAAAAAAAGCCTTGGGGGCTTTCGGGAAGTAGGAGGCTGAGCCAGACTCTTAGGAAATAAAGGAAAGGAATGAGTCCTGTGTACCCAGTGGACACAATAGTAAATGTTTTTGAATGATGGGTAACGGTGCTGGATCAACTGCTAAGTGTTTTGCATCCAGAAGCTATTGCCTCCTTTTTTTAGACAAAGAAAAATCTAAAATAGAGTATTCCCTGAATATACTTTTAATCATTCTGTCTTCATAGTGTTATAAAAGTATGAAAAAAAGATCTAGGAATACATTAAAAAGAGCCCTGCCTGATAATTTTGAGGTTAACTCACTAAATACAGATGAAAGGACCTGGGCTAAACGCTGAGAGAGAGACACAAAAGTGGAGAGGGCTCTAGCTCTTCTCTCAAAGTACCTGTAGTCTTTTAGGAGGGACAAGTACGTAAAACATGACAGGGCAGAACATGTGACATGTCACAAAAAAGCCACAGAGAATCTGCCTTTTTAAACAAAGCTTATGTCTGAATGGAGACATCAAGACAAGGCTTCATGAAGGAGATGGTTACTGAGTTGATCCTTGAAGGATGAAGAGGATTAAAACTGAAAAAAAATGGAGTGAAGGTGTATGTAAAGAAGAACTCAGTGAGCAAAATTTCAGAACTGGGTAGAGAGGGCAGAACATATTTCTGGGAAGTGGCAAATCTGGTTTGACTAGCACAGGTTAGACAAGTATGGGGTTAGCGGAAGAGTGATAGGCTACAGATGTGGCTTCTTAATCTCCATTGATTCCATGGAGGGAAAAGAGAGGGAAATTCATTTATTGAGCACCTAGTATGTACCAAGCACCAAACTTGTCATTTTATATGTAATATCCCTTCTATCTTCCCTCTAACCCTGTATGTACCATTACCTTCACTGTAACCCTCTGTGGTATGTACTGTTTAGAGCTAAGGTAAATCAGGTCCTGAGAAAAATAATTTTCCCAAGATCATAAAGCAAGTTAAGGGAGTAAAACCAGGACTCAAATCTTAGTTTGTATGACTTCATAATTCTTTCTTCTTTGTTGTGCTACCTTGACTACATTTAGAGTGTGGGGTTTATATTTCATTTGATAAGTATTGGAGAATCACTGGCAGTCCAGAGCTTTGGAAACATTGGTAGTCTTGTGGAGGTGGAATGGGGTCAGGAGAGACCAGAATAAGAAGACCTGGTAAGGGTCTTAGAGAGATGAGAGGCTGCAACCTGAAGGGAGTAGTGGGGAAGGAGAAAAAGAAATGAGTGCAAGAGAGGTTGTAGAGAAGAAATCTATGTTCTTGACAACTAATATGGTAATTTAATGAGGAAGTAAGAGAAGTCAAGGTGATTGCAAGATTTAAGCTCAGTGGGATGTATGGCAAAAGCATTTACACAATTTTGGAAATAAAGAGGAGTGCCTCCTATGCTAGGCACTATTCACTTTGTGAGGTGCTTTACACACGTTCTGTCTAAGCCTGAAATCAACCCTGCAGAGAGAGTGTCGCTATCCCCCTAATATAATGAGGAAGCTGAGGATCTGAAAAGTTAAATGGGGGACCTCCTGTCACTGAGCAGTACATGAATTAACATGAGATTTAACATACAATTTCAGAAAGTTTATAGACCCCTCTATAAGCCGTGTATGAGTCTCTTGTGAAGAATCACAAGAACATAATAGACGCTGCTGGGGCTTTTCAGCTCTGTCAATTAGGATTAGATTCAGATATGAAAGACAGAAAATATACAATACCAGTAGCTTAGGTAAAATAGAAGTTTATTTCCTATCACACATGGGAACAGTCTGGAGGTTAGCGATCTAGGACTGCAAATGTCTCTACAAAGTCATGAAGACCCATCTTCCTGCCGTATGCTGTTCTGCCATCCCCAGCACTTGGTTTTCCTTCATGGTCTAGGATGGCTGTACAGGCTTCAGGCATCTTGTTCCTACTCCAGCCATAGGAAGAGGAAAGGACCAAAACAGAGCATGCCTCTTCCCTTTATGGATATGCCTTGGAACCCACACACTGTACTGCTGTGCTGCCAATATCCCAGAGCCCAGAATTGTGTCACATGGCCACACCAAGTTAAAAGGGAAATGGGCTCATTTGCAGAGGAAGAAGGAAAGAGGAGATAGTGGGAGACAACATCAGCCCTGCTGGCATCACAGCCGTAATACCAAGCAACTGTCCACAGTCTCTCCACCCACCAAGTAACCCGTGTCTCATCTTACCTGATTGTGAGTTTCTTTATCTAGTCTATGGTGCAGTAAGAAAACTCACTTTCTAGTTCATTAACGAAAGGTCTGCCAAGGCAGAATTTGTAGAGAACACTTAAGAAGCAAATAGGATTTTCGAAACAAAAAATAATAATGAATAGTTTGAAATGCTAGCATTCCTTGCCCTTCAAAAAAGTAAGAGGTGGGGAAGGAATCTGTCAGTAAGACGTGCTTTTAAAGTAAATGGAAAACATTTGCAAACTGGAAGAATACTGAAGTCATTTTTATCCTGTCACTTTATTTGGTGGTAGAAATTTTATTAGCCTATTCCTCTTTTCCTATTAAATACTCTCACATTTAAAAGGGGGAGGGCAGCATATCTCAAAATGAAGAACTGTGCTCAGCAATCAGTGTGTTTGATGTTCACTGCTCAGTATTAAAAATGTTTGGGGTGTAAAAAATGAAAGAATAGTAAATATGAATTGATGGTCTGTGACCACTTTTTATGACTTGGTCTCTGCCAAATAGCAGTATTTGCCTCCTATGAGATTCACAATAAAAACCATTATCCATTAAGCATAGATCATTTCTTGAGAGCTACATTGTTGAAGAGAACAGCAAACAGAAGAAAAAAGGGAAGTACAGAAAAGCAATGTTGTCCAGCTGTTAAGAGCACAAATTCTGGAGCTAAAGTCTCTGGGTCCAAATCCAAGGTCAGCTGGTGATCTCGGGCAAGTTATGTAAAGTAACTTCTTAGTACTTCAGCTTTCACATCTGCAAATTAGGGATAATCGTAGCTCATGCCTCATTCAGTTGTTAGGAGGAATAAATGACTGTTGGATGTAAAAAACATGTAGAACAGTGTCTAGCACATAGTTAGTGCTGAATAAATGTTAGCAATTATTATGTTCTGCTAAGGGCTTATCATCTCCAGGTGCTAATTTGTCTCTTTTTCTGCCCTAGATTTTGAATCTTGGAGGCAATCTGAGTTTTGATTGCAAGCTACAATTTCTTTACCTCTTTATCCTTTCCATAAAGATATTAGAAAAAATTTATTTTTGTCAAGCACACATGGCTTCCAATTTTTAAAATTCAATGCCTAGTTAAAAAAATAATGAAACTTTATTACCTTAGATGTTTTCTAGAAACATTTTTAAATGCTACATCAAAGTTAAAGGTCTTGGTTCTCTTATGCTTTTTAGCAGCAACCTTTTTAGCAGCTCTATTGAGATATAATTCACACATCATACAATTCCCTAATTTAAAGAGTATAATTCAGTGATTTTAATATATTCATGGAGTTGTGAAGTCCTCACTAGAATCAATTTTGGAATATTTTTATCACCTCTAAAAGAAACCTAGGACTCTTTAACATTACCTCCTGGTCTCCCCAACCCCCAGCCCTAAGTAATCACGAATCTACTTTATATTTGCCTATTCTGGACATTTCACATAAGTGGAATCATATAAATATAGTTTTTTTTCTGACTGGCTTCTGTCACTTAGCAGGTTATTTTCACAGTTTATCCATGTTGTATCATGTATCTGTATTTCATTCCTTTTTGTTGCCAAATGATATTGCTTTATATGGATATACCACATTTTGCTTATCCATTCATCAGCTGATGGGCATTTGAGTATTGGTACTTTTTGAATCCTTATTTACTTTACTTAGACTCTGTCGTGTCCAACAAACTTGAGGGGAAGACCGAAAGATGATGATGATGATTAATCATATTTACAAGGTACTCTTAATGTACATTTTCTCAAAAAGCTTAAAATCTAAGCTTCATGAAACAAATATTTTGGCAATAATTACCTAGCAAAATACAGTAAGCATTATAACTAAAGGCAGGGATGGGAGTTAATATAATAGAAGATGGGTGTAAAAAGTAGACTTAAAGCATGATAGTGGAGGGTCTTTAAAAAGTGCTTGCTGAGACACTTGGGCTTTATTCCATAAATAAACACTTTATTCTGTGAAGGTAGCCATTAGGGCTATTGAGCTGAGCAATGACCATGACCAATTATAGAGGAAAGAATGAATCAGGACATACTATATATTGAAGGCATAGAGAACTGTTTAGAGCACATTGTAATTATTCGCAAGTAATAGGAATAACAGTTGGAATGGGAAGGAGGAAATGAATGTAATATGGAGACATTTAGAGGCAGAATAAACAGATTTCAATACCTGGATGCGTATGGTAATGGGAAGGGAAAATTAAAAATGACCCTATTCTATTCTATTCTAGATGACTAGATGGATGGAACACCATTAATGGGGACTGGAAATGTCAGAGAAAAGTGGAGCAGCCAGGAGTATGGAAGAGATAATAGGTTCTACACTGGACAGTTATAATTTAAGGTTTTGGAGGAATAATCATAGTAAATGCCACTAGAAGTTTGGACATGTGGGCTGATAATTCAGAGAAGAGGGAGACTTATTTAAGAAATGGTTTGGGGAATTATCTTCATGGAAGTGAAAACTAAAACCAAGAAAGCAAAATAGAAGTCACACTCAGAGAAAGTAAAGAGTTCAAAGACTAGAGAGATGAGGATAGAACCATGAAAAAACTCACTGTATCTAGTAAATAAGTAGTAGATGAGAAATTTTAATGGGTTGAACAGTTTCCCCTCCCAAATTCACTTCTACCTGGAACCTCAGAGTGTGACTTTATTTGGAAGTAGGGTTTTTGCAGATGTAATTATGATGAGGTCAGAGTGGATTAGAGTGGGCTGTAATCCAATAAGCAGTATCCTTTATAAGACAAAGGAAATTTGGACAGAGATACAGACACACAGAGGGGAAGACCATGTGCAGAGGGAGGCAGAGATTGGAATGTCGCAACTACAAGCCAAGGAACGCCCAGGATTGCTGGGAACCACCAGAAACTAGAAGGAGGCAAGGAAGAAGTCTTCTCTATTGCCTTCAGAGGGAATATGGCCCTACTGACACGTCAGTTTCAGACTTCTAACCTCCAGAACTGCCAGAAAATGAATCTCTTGTTTTAAGCCAGTAAGTATGTGATAATATTTCACGGAAGCCCTAGGAAACTAATACAGGAATCAACAGAGGAGTGGTCAAAAAGGAAGGCCATGGAGGCAACAGTGTCAGGAAAGCCCAGGCTTAGTGAAAATCTCAGGAAGTTTACAGAGCTCAGTGGTATCACGTCTGCAGAAAGAGTATATTATGGACTAGGGGGTGGAAAAAGCTGTGAATTTGACAACTTCCGGATCACCACTGACTTGAAGAGATCAATTTTAGTTGCCAGAGCACCATGTAGAGCTCTTTGAGTAGCCCATCTCCCTCTTGTGTTCTCTGTACTTGGGTCACAGTGGGCTTACTTGTTTGAAATCCTCAATACACTGTTAAATAGCAGTAGAGGCCGTGTCTTTTGCTTTATACCAATGTCTCCCTGTTTAGAGACTGGAACGTAGCAATTGCTCAGTGTGTGTGGAAAGGATTGAAGGATGGAGAGAAGAAGTGAGGAACTAGAAAGGTATGAATTTAGTTTACAGTTGATTTTAGGACATGGAGGGGGTTGTTTTTAGGAGGGCTTATAGGTAGAGACTTGAGTGCTAAGATTCTCTCCTTAGAGACAGGAGAAATTAGAGGTAAAAATAACAGTTTAGGCCCAGCGAGGTGGCTCATGCCTCTAATCTCAGCACTTTGGGAGGCTAAGATGGGTGGATCATTTGAGGTCAGGAGTTCGAGACCAGCCTGGTCAACATGGTGAAACCCTGTCTCTGCTAAAAATACAAAAAAGTTAACTGTGTGTGGTGGTACACGCCTGTAGTCCCAGCTACTCGGGAGGCTGAGGCAGGAGAATCGCTTGAACTCAGGAGGCGGAGGTTGCAGTGAGCTGGACCATGCCACTGCTCTCCGGTCTAGGCAACACAGCGAGACTGACTCCAAACAAACAAACAAACAACAACAAAAATCAGTTTAAAAGAAGAAAAAAAATAGTGAGGTGACAAGGTTTGGGCTATATTAATGTGCTATTGTACTGTAGCCCACAAACCTTGAAACAAACTTGGAAAAAAACCCTAAGATTTCAGGACTGAAGGATGTAGTTTTTTACTTATTTTTATATTTTTGCTTCCATGTGTTTTCTTATCTAGTGTCAGACATTGTGCTGAGAACTTTATGTAATAATCTCATTCAGTCCTCATACTACAAAAACTTATTCTTATTTTATAAAAACTGTTACCATTCTTATTTTACAGATGAGAAAACTAAGCCCAGAGAGGTTAAATAATTTTCCCAAGGGCATTCCAATGGTAAATAGCAAAGCTGAGATTCTATCAGGCATTCTGATTATTGAACCTATACTCTTAACTACAGGGATGGATATATACTTGTAGTTTAATGAAAAATTCTGTCCTATTGAATTTGAAGTGTTTCAGGAAAGCCTTTGAAGATGTCCTTCTTAAAATACACTTTCACATATGATCAGTGTTTCTTAAATTTTTCCAGTCTATAGATGTGGTGATAGGGTCCCAAAGCAGCAGCCTCCCCCAACAAGCATAATGTTTTTGAAATCACCTCGTTTTCCATCCAAATTCTGTATTTTACTCTACTATGCATTTTTATTAGTTTTACTATTATAAAATAATATTCTAATTTCTATTTCATTACCTATACTGTTAATTGAGAGTCCTCTTGCATTTATAAAATTAAACCAAAAGCATGTATCAGACAGTTTTCTCTACCTTGTTGCCACAATATTTTGAAAACCTAGACTTACACAAATAAGTAATTACAGATGACAACCATTTTTTTTTCACTGCTGTATCAGCCACATAGTGGTGAATCACTGAGAAGAGATATTCAGAATGCTGCCAAAGCAGCTAAATCACATGCTGGTTTTAGGCTACTATTGGAAGGAATTTGGTAAGTGTGTTTTCTTGTTAACAGTTCTCTCATATCATATATTGTACTGGAATAGTTGCTTATTCAACATATGATATAGGAGACAGCCTCTTTTAACTATCTCAAGGAAATATCCACCAAAGGGCATTTCTAGTGAAGAGCGATGACTAATGTGGTTGTGCTCTACTTTGGGGAGTCTCACTATATATAAGCTGAATGCCAATTTTCAAAGGACTCGTTATTTTGTTGTTGTTGTTGTTATTATACTTTAAGTTCTAGGGTACATGTGCACAATGTGCAGGTTTGTTACATATGTATACATGTGCCATGCTGGTGTGCTGCACCCACTAACTCGTCATTTACATTAGGTAGATCTCCTAATGCTATCCCTCCCTGCCCTCCCCACAATAGGCCCCGGTGTGTGATGTTCCCCTTCCTGTGTCCAAGTGATCTCATTGTTCAATTCCCACCTATGAGTGAGAACATGCGGTGTTTGGTTTTCTGTTCTTGCGATAGTTTGCTGAGAATGATGGTTTCCAGCTGCATCCATGTCGCTACAAAGGACACAAACTCATCCTTTTTTATGGCTGCATAGTATTCCATGGTGTATATGTGCCACATTTTCTTAATCCAGTCTGTCACTGATGGACATTCGGGTTGATTCCAAGTCTTTGCTATTGTGAATAGTGCCGCAATAAACATACGTGTGCATGTGTCTTTATAGCAGCATGATTTATAATCCTTTGGGTATATCCCCAGTAATGGGATGGCTGGGTCAAATGGTATTTCTAGTTCTAGATCCTTGAGGAATCGCCATACTGTTTTCCACAATGGTTGAACTAGTTTACAGTCCCACCAACAGTGTAAAAGTGTTCCTATTTCTCCACATCCTCTCCAGCACCTGTTTCCTGATTTTTTAATGATCGCCATTCTAACTGGTGTGAGATGGTATCTCACTGTGGTTTTGATTTGCATTTCTCTGATGGCGAGTGATAATGAGCATTTTTTCATGTGTCTGTTAGCTGTATGAATGTCTTCTTTTGAGAAGTGTCTGTTCATATCCTTTGCCCACTTTTTGATGGGGTTGTTTTTTCCTTGTAAATTTGTTTGAGTTCTTTCTAGGTTCTGGATATTAGCCCTTTGTCAGATGAGTAGATTGTAAAAATTTTCTCCCATTCTGTAGGTTTCCTGTTCACTCTGATGGTAGTTTCTTTTGCTGTGCAGAAGCTCTTTAGTTTAATTAGATCCCAACAACTAGCTCTCTTAACACAGCTCTCAGACTTCATTTTATTGCAGTGATCTTGAAACACATAAGAGTACATTCACAGTTTTATCTTATATTTGTTGATTGAAAATTATTCAGCGTTGTAGAAATATTTGCTAAGCCAACTTTAAACCGGTTTTCAAAAATAGACAATGATTTCATTAATCTTACATATATTTTTAACCCTTTATCATGACATCTTTTTTGTTTTTAATTCTCTTTGAGGAAAAGTCATTTCAACCCAAATTCCAAACACCAACTATCTTTTTCTCTTTAGCTAAATTATAGTATATCTGTATAATATAGCAAGCTTTCAGAGTTCCTTTCTACTTCATTAAAAATTATCTTAAAAAATGGGTACTCAAATTACTAAGTTTTTTCTCTTTCTTAAAACATTCTTTTGAACACATTAAGAAAATTCAGAGCTTAACCTTGATGTAAGCTACTCGTGTTGATCTTTTATTCAGAATAAAATATGGTCTTGAAGAATCAATGTTTTCACAGTTTATCCTATTGTAGATTTGACTCCTTCTATACATACAACCTTATATTTTTTTCCAGGCAGTATCTTTATCTCTTTAAAGTCTATATACCATGTTGAAAATCTTCACCAGTTATTTTACCATTGAGTATAAAATATACCTTCATAAATACCATCATATTAATACCATCAACATAGACCAATAAAATAAACAACTTACTAATGTTTAGTGCTAGTGCTATCATCTAGTGGTAAGTTAAAGAACCTGTCTATCATACAGTTTTTTCAAGTATGTATTTTGAATACATTAAAATATATCATTTGATAGCATATAATAGGCATGGCACTTTTTTTTTTAGCTTTTAGGCTGCCTCTTTTTTATTTTTTCTGTTTTTCTAAGTTATGTGGATTTAGTTTGATCAAAATTATTTCTCTCATATAAACTCTACCTTCCAAAGTGATTCATAAACTGATCTTGAAGAACTTCAAGTTATTTTTTGGAAGTTTCTTGTTTTATATGTGTCCTATTTTATTCTTCAGACTGAGACTTCTATCATTCAATCAATTTTAGTTGAAAAAAATTTGATGATTTCCCTGAAAAAATTTTTCTATTGTGAAAAATTTCAAATACAATAGTCTCCCTTTATCCATGGTTTCACTTTCTACAGTTTTTTTTAGCCATAGGTGAATACAGTACAGTAAGATATTTTGAGAGAGAGACCATATTAACGTAACTTTTATTATAGTGTTCTATTAATCTTTTACTGAGCATAATTTATAAATTAAACTTTATCATAGGTATGCATGTATAGAAAAGAACATATATAGTGTGTATATACATAGAGAGAGAGTTCAATCCTATCTGCAGTTTCAGGCATCCACTGGGGGTCTTGGAATGTATCCCTCATGGATAAGGGAGGACTACTCTATATAGAAGTAGAGAGATTAGTATAATAAACTCTGAGTCTGACCCATCTTTAGTAATTATCAGTATCCTGTTGTCCTTGTTACATCTATTCTCTACTTTTTGTTGATGTTGTTATTGTTTTTCTGGAATATTTTAAAGGAGGTCTCAGCTGTATCATTTTACCCACATTATCAGAGCCAACAAAAATTAACAATAATTTCTTAATATCATATTATACTCAGTCTATATTTTTCCCCTGTTGTCTCACAAATCTGTGTTTAGATTTGGTTTATTTGAATTAGGATCCCACTGAGGTCCACACATTATATTAGTTGATATGTTTCTTAAGTCTCATTTAATCTATAAGAATCCCCTTTTATCCCCCTTATGCCGTTTACTTATTGAAGAAATTGGATTATTTGGCCTGTAAATTTTCCCACTTTCTGGATTGTAGCCCACTCTGTCTTTATAGTATTGTTTAACATGTTTCTCTGTCCCCCATATTTTCTGTAATCTAGTCACCTTACAGAAGTTTGATTAGATTTGAATTGGATTTTTTGGAAAGAACACTTCTCAGTTGATAGAAGAATATTCCTCCTACTGCATCACAACAAGAGGCAAGAGATGTCTGCTTATTTCACTTTCAACAATGTTAAAATTGATCAGGTAGTATTAGTCAGGCCCATCATTATAAAGTCCCCCATGAATCTTTTACACGTGGTTTTACCATCCGTTGATGTGTACTATGGTTTGTCAGCAATTTCCCCAATCCACAGAATTTAAATTCATTTAAATTCCTCCACTAGGAGGGAGGAGGCATCCTGCATTTGTTGAGCAAGTTCTGTGTGCCAAAAATTCTGCTTAGCAGTTTACCTACATTCTGTGCTTTGCTCTTCCCAAATCTTGCACATTCCATACATCACAATAATTTAATAGGAAAGAAAACTGTGAATAGAGAGATTAATCTGTTCAAGATCATGTATCTAGTAAGTGAGCCCAGTTCTGCAGGTTTGGAGGATTGTTTTTATGAAAAATTAACCTGGAAAATATTAAGTCTCATTTATATGTAGAAATGGGTAAAATAGATTAAAAGTAAACACCAAACTGAATGGAATCAACAACATCTGTAGCATTTGTTTTATTATCAATAAAGCAATGCTAATATTATACATGCTTAGTACTTCCCTTGCCCCAATTCTGGACCATTGGAGCCCGGCAAATAATTTATTTCAGTGATAAATATCCCTTTAGTGAACCAAAAATGTAAGATGTATGGTAGTTCTTTTTATAGAACACCATGATGTCCACCAAATAACATTTTTATGAAATGAAAAACTGTATCACAAAGCATTTTCTATAAGTCTGTAAGCATCATATGTTTTCATGGTTTGGAGTTAGTCTTGTTCAGAGCAGCAAGCTGATGTCTATATAACCTCCCAAAGTCCTTTTCAGTCCTGTGATTCTCACACTAATGAATTCAAACAGAAAAGGATTATTGGGCCAGAACTTGGAGTATCTTCAGAGCCAGAATGTAGGAAAAGTTACAAAATACAGATGTCTGTCAGGGATGGGATCCAAAGAGAAAAGCAGGCCAGAAGTTAGAAATAGATATGTTATTGTACAAAAAAAAAAAAAAAAGAAAGTTTTGATTTTGGCTTTTAACCGGAAAATTTTTTAAAATATTCAGATAAAGGTATTAAACTATAATATCCAGTTGAGAGACAGTGAAGTCCTCTCTGTATATAAGGATATGTAGTTGAAAAAAATTCATAATTCTTTACATTCAAGTGAATACAGACCAGCTCTCGGTTCTTCAGACCTGTGCCAGATTATACCTTTTAGAGAATCTGTAATCTTATATTTTTCATTCAGAAGTAAAATCATTCTGATGCCCTTTGGAATTGTCAGTGTTGCATATCAAGAATTATTAATGGAAATAAAAACCTTTAAAATATTGTATAATTATGTGAGATACGGCAAAAATATTTATACTTTTTAACCCAAAAATAAGTTATTATTTTTTATTGTTTTGTTGTTTATTGTTCTATTGAGGCAGAAGCCTCTTAAATTAATGCCATTCATTTGAATTGCATACTAAACTTTGGGGAATTTGTTATATTAGGGAGATTTTGTTCTTTCTGAGGTTTTTTGTTTTGTTTTAACTTTTCTAAGAGTATTTTGTTTCAAAAATACTTTTTTTTTCTCTTGGGCAGCAGGGTCAGGAGAAGAGGATTAGAGTAGGAAACAGCTGAGAAGGTTCCTGATTGACTATTCTGTGTGGATGTAAGACCTAGTCTATGGGCACCACTGGTTTTTGGATCTGTGTTGTCGTTTATCCATCCATACTATTTCTTAGTTGTCTATTTTATATTTTTATCTTTGTAATGTTTCACGAATCTCAAGAGAAATATTTGCTACCTATAATCTGTAATGTATCCCCTAAATAGCTAATTAAGTGTGGCTTTTATTCTACCCTATAATGTGTTATGAATTTAACTAAATTGTCTAAAAAGCACTCCCCAAACTCATCTTTTCCACATTACATTCTTTGTACCTGATGATCCACATAACAGGACACAGGTTACACCAAATAATAGTGGTCAGCGCAGCCAGAAATTCTATCTGCAAATTCCTGAATCAAAAGCCAGTCTTTCTAGCCCAGGAAATTTGCGTCTCTGTAGATTTTCTAAGAGTTGATTTTGCAAGACTTAGAAAATTATAGATTCTTTGAGAGGCTTCCTTGTTCCCTTAGCCACCTGAAACCTAAAAACAACTAAATGAACAGATGTATGGTTTGATATGTTCAGTTGATATGTAAATAGACATATTTTCGAAAATCCTGTGGCTGATCTTATGGTAAATCAGGTGTGTATAATGTTAAGAGTGATTGGTGCTAAACTATTATATGTCATTATTTCAAGCAAATTTGACATGACAGTAGGAAAAAAGAATCATGATCAATATCAAAGACATTCATGTTTCCTTGTAATGGCATATGTCGCATATGTGCTTGACTACTTGTTTTTGCATTCCACCTTGTGGATACGGGGTTGAAGTGGCCATTTAAGAATATGACTGTGTTGAGAAAGTACATACTATAGTTTACTATATAAACATGAGTATAACTCATGTTTATCAGATGGGAACAAATATTTTGAAATTGCAAGTAGTTAGAAAAATTTATTTTTAATTTTATGGGTACATAGTAGATGTATATATTTATGAAGTCCATGAGATATTTTGATATAGTCATACAATGTATAATAATCACAACAGGGTAAATGCAGTATCCATCACCTCAAACATTTATTTCTTTCTGTTATAAACATTCCAATTAGGCCGGGCACGGTGGCTGACACCTGTAATCCCAGCACTTTGGGAGGCCAAGGTGGGTGGATCACAAGGTCGGGAGATCAAGACCATCCTGGCTAACACAGTGAAACCCCGTCTCTACTAAAAATATTAAAAAATTAGCTGGGCGTGGTGGCGGGCACCTGTAGTCCCAGCTACTCAGGAGGCTGAGGCAGGAGAATGGTGTGAACCCAGGAGGTGGAGCTTGCAGTGAGTTGAGATGTGCCACTGCGCTCCAGCCTGGGCGACTCGATCTCAAAAAAAAAAAAAAAAAAAAAAAAAAAGCACTTCCAATTATATTCTTTTAGTTATTTTTAAATGCACAGTAAATTATTGTTGACTGTAGTCACCCTGTTGTTCTATCAGACACTAGATCTTATTCATTCTAACTATATTTTTGTATCCCTTAACCATACCCACCTCCCTCCCCCTGCCCCACTACTCTTCCTAGCCTCTGGTAACCTTCCTTCTATTCTTTATCTCCATGAGTTCAATCATTTCAATTTTTAGCTCCCACTAATGAGTGAGAGCATGCAGATTTTGTCTTTCTGTGCCTGGCTTATTTCACTTAACATAATGTCCTCCAGTTCCATCTATGTTGTGGTAAATGACAGGATTTCATTCTTTTTTTATGACCGAGTAGTACTCCATTGTGTGTATGTACCACATTTTCTTTATCTGTTCATCTGTTGATGGAACTTGGGTTGCTTCCAAATCTTGGCTATTGTAAATAATGCTGCAATAAACATTAGAGTGCAGATATCTCTTTAAATATATGATTTCCTTTCTTTTTGGTATATTTAGTGGTGGGATTGCTGGATCATATGATAGTTCTATTTGTAGTTTTTTGAGGAACCTCCATACTGTTCTCCATAGTGGTTGTACTAATTTATATTCCCACTGACAGTGTACATGGGTACCCTTTTCCCTACACCCTCACCAGCATTTGTTATTGCCTGTGTTTTGGATAAATCCAAGTAGTTTAATGTGTCATGAACAAAACGTATTATACACATAAGGAAAAAGTAAGTTTCCTGATTTTTAAGTTTATATGCAAATACATGTTAATATCTTATCTATTTTTTAAAAGAGACTTCACAATGGTTTGCAACAATTACATTTTTATTTCCTGTCAGTGGATTTATGTGTGTTTGAAATGGTTTATATTTTGTATGCATTTAGTTTTAATTAAATGGTATATATTTTATATTCATTCATGATGGAAGTATTTCTAAGGTAGAAAAGACCTTAAGTTGAACTCTGAAAATAGCAAACACGTTGTGGATATGTGTGAATTTATGTTACTTTTATATGTTTGTTTCTTGACCCTTCCTCCAGAAAGCCTTCCCCTGATATCCTCTGTCTCCAACCAGGTGGAAAAGTTACCCCACTTTAGAACACTGTATTACCCTTTCCCTGGGCCCGTTTATATTACTTCCTTCCACTTTGCTCTTCTTGAGAACAGAGTTTATATGATATTTATCTTTGATCTCCAGTGCCTAACATAGTACTTAGTGAGTGTTGACTATGACTTCATGAAAGCTTAAAATGAAATAGAAGAAGATTATCTTAATGTACTGAAAATGTAAAGCCCATAGTCTGGGCTTACATACTGTCATCATAATCTGTTGGGTGGACTATTAAAGCCTGTTGAATGAGCAGGCTGAAGACCAGGAGACCTTTGTAGCACTTCTGGAGAGGGTTTTGAACAAAGACATAGAAGCTGAAATTAGTGCTTATTCTACACAGGGCACCACTGAGGACAGGCAGGCAGTTACAGAGGTGCTTAAGTTAGAGTTCTCTGTGCACAGATATGCACAGATAACATTAGATAGTGTTATTAAGTGCCATAAGAGTTTAAACCATACATGGGTGTTTTGGGAATTCAGAAATTACTTCTAATTTGGATGATTGGGGAGAGCTTTTTGTTTTGGTTTTTCTTTTTTGTCAGAGGTGTAGTGAGTAGTTTTGAAAGATGGACGAGATGTCAAGAAACTGATGGAGACAAACTGATGACAGCTAAAGGTCTATGTAGTGTGAAGTGGGATATTAGTTTGGGCAGAGAGGTAGGGGCCAGAATTGGGGCCTAATTCCTTAGGAATGTTGATGGAATTTGCACACAATTCTGTTTTGACCACACTGAGATTTATTCCCCTAGGACATTAATCCAGAATACCAGAGGTCAACTAAGATTAGTAATTTTCAAAATTACACTGTACAGTCTGCCCCTTACTCAGGAGCTAATTATGCAGGCTAATTTTTTTTTTTTTTTAGCTTTTCATGCTTTTTATTCTTTCTTCTTCCTGTTATCTGCCTATAAATTTTTATTTTCATCAGCACCTCCATCAGAGTCAAAATCATGAGTCTCTTGCCTACTTTTAATCAGCTCTACAGTGTGAAATTACAGACTTATATGAGAAGATTATCTCTTCCACTGATAGTCAAATTAACTCATTTAATTTAATTTGGACTATAAAGACATATTCAAATCTGCCAGAAAAGTATGGAATAAGTACCTTAGTAAAGAAAATGTATATATTTTTAAAACACACTTCAAATCACTTCTAGTAACCACAGGTGCTTGACTATTTATTACTTGTTTGTAAATTCTGTGAAGTAACAAATCATGTCTGTCTGCTTCGCTGATCGTTGTATTCCTAATTTACACTGCTCGTGGAAACATTTAATAAATATTTGATAAATAGATTAAGTATACTTGATAGGCTAAAGCACATTTTTAAACATATATTTATATGTGTATGTAATATATGTGATACATATAAAATCACTTTCAGTAAAGTATAGACATTGTCAAGAATTGTGAAAAGTTAGAGTTTTACCTTATTTGCAAATCTCATGGGTAGAAAACGTGAGAATGCTGGATCAGAGATGAAACATAGTTTGTTACCTACAACAGAGTGTCTGCAGATGTGCTAGTTCCAAACCCTAAGTTTCTGAGGATGACCTGAAGAGGACCAGCTGATGTCTGCACACACAGGGAGTTGTATTATAGTAGAGGACCCTGATTTGGAGGACCTGGGTATTTTATAATGGACAGTAAGCCTGCGTGCCCTTTTCTTTATAGGGAGACAACTATCTGTCTTCGTTGACTGTTTATTATATATTTATCCTTGAAAAAACAGTCTGGACTGGGTTTATGGCATGTGCCTGTAATACCAGCTACTCAGGAGACTGAGGGAGGAGGATCGCTTGAGCCCAGGAGTTCAAAGCCAGCCTGGGCAAACATAGCAAGATTCCATGTCTAAAAAAATAAAAATAAATTTTAAATTTTAAAAATAGTAAAGGTAGTCTGGGGAAAAGGCAGGCAATGCCTTTACCTATAAGCTATGTGGAAATGTGCTAGACCCATGGAGAACTATTCCCTAGTAGATATATACCCTAAAAGGCCTCTGTAAGGGCATTGCCTTTCATCTAATCAAGGGATCAGCAGCAAACTACAGCCTGTGGGCCAAATCTAGCCCACAACCTGTTTGTATAAATAAAATTTTATTGGAACATAGACACATATTCTCATTTACATATTGCTTATGTACTACAATAGTCAGAGTCAAGTGGTTGTAGAGTCAAGTAGTTGTAACAGAGACCATATGGCAAACAAAGCCTAAAGCATTTATTCTATAGCCCTTTACAGGAAAAGTTTACTGACCCTAGATCTAGCCTAAATATTTGACATATGATGTCTTTGTAAAATATGCTAACTTGACTTTTGTTCTAAAATATTTAAAAATTTTAAGTTATTCTCTAATCCTTATTGACTTCTTCACAATTACTGAGAGTTGCCTATCTGTACTATAGTTTTTACATTATCAAGAGTTATTAAGAACCTATTATCTACCTCTGAATGTAAAACTTTAAAATAAATTTTAAAAGAACCAACTATCAATGATTACTGTATTTTCACCTTTTTAGCTTTAAAATAATCACGTAACGAGTTATCACAGTGTGTTTGGTTTATGAGCATTGCTTATTTGTCAGTTTATATTTTTGAAAACTACCACAATCAAGTAACTGAAATATGGGAGTCAGTATGACAAGGTGAAAGAGCTTCCTGGGCTCTGGAATCTCCAGGAGTCCCGGCTCTGCAAGTAATTATCATTGAGATCCTTGACAGGTTTTTTTAACCTTCTGAGCTTTATTTTCTTGATCTGTAAAATGGATATACTCTTACTAACTTACAGAATTACCATTAAAATTGAATAATGTAAATCTTCACATGTAGTATGCACTTTATATATTAGTTCTCTTCCTAAAATATAAACTTTAAAAAGTAAATCTTATATTTATGTATCTCTTCAGAGTTGGAAAGAACTAAAGTAATCTTATTCTATCTTCCTAAATTTTTATGGGTAAGGAAACTAAGGCTTACATTGGTTAGGTGACTTTAACTCAAGGTGACAAAACTAGTTAAGAGTAAATTTAGATTAGAATTAAGCTCTCCCTGATTCCCAATTATTGTTATTTATAACAAATGATGTACATTTGACTGCGTTTGACACAAATAAGTAAAATATCTGAACAGTTAGAAATGAGACTAAAACATAATATGAGTTTAGAGTTTGTAGTCTCATTAAAAGACACCATAAACTAGTAAAGTTGCCCCTGCTCTGAGTTTTAACTCAGAAGTCCTGAGTATATTTTTATTATCTCTCTTTAAGGAAAAATATTTTTTTGAAAGATGTCATATTATGCACCTGCATTTGCTTGAAACCTGGTAGCTTGATAAATAGATAAGATAACTGGGTCATATGTTAAGTTTTTTGAAAAACCAACCCAAACATAGATTCTAATAAAAGAATGTTACACATTTCCTTTTAAAGTCTAAAAAGTATTTCTCAGGGCTCTTAAATTACCATATTCTGATACCAGGGGAAAATAAAATCTGGACTTAGAGTCTTGTTTGTACTTAGAGGGTTTTCCGGACAGGAAGGCAGTCTTGATGCAATGCAGTAAGCCACAATACCAGTGGGGCATTACAGGTGAAAAATCTGCAGCTGTACCCCTTCACCACAATGTATTACAACTGTATGCTGGAATATTTCCTGTACAAAAATAGGGTTTGGTTAACTTTGTTTCCCAAGAGTAGATCACATTAAAATGTTATAAAATCATGATTTCCTGCATTTGAATATTTGTGGTTTCTCAACTGGTTCCAATATTATAAGGGTTTTTTTTTTTTTTTGGTATGACTTCTATTAGTTGAAGATGTATAGAAACTTTTCTTTTCCTTCTTCAAAATCAACTAAAAAGCAGATACATATAAAAAGAAATAATATTATAAGCTAAAACTTTTGAGATTGCAAGACATTCGCCTTTTATCGCATTGTTGGTAGATTTTTAAATGAAATAGAAACTCAAAAACCAACTTCCATTACCAGACTACATTTTATTTTTATTTAGTAACTATTGAAAAATATCTCTACTCAATTTGCATTTGTTTTGAGTGAAGAATATGTGTCTTCTATTGTGAATTATAAATAACTGATTGTGAGAAATACTCTTTATGTTTAAAAGGACAGTTAAGCCCTAACACATTCATAAAGAGAAACCTCCCATTATTGTACAAAGGCAAAGCCGGTTTCTTAGCTTATTAAGATTTTGATGTTCATATTGCTTTCCATTTATCCCTATCTCTAGATAAAGACTGTCTCTTTCAGTCACTGAACATGTCTATTTCATGCCCAGACCTCACTTTCTATTTTTTAACTATCTACTTACTCTCCTTCAGTCATCAATTTAAAACTCTTTCACCTATCTACTTGTCTACTAATTTTCTAGTACTTTCCTCTTTGGGGAATATATTTGGTCTTATCGCCATCTTAACATTGTATAAGTGCAGTATATACTTTTACTTTGTTAATGACATAAAATAGCTTTCTATAATCGAAATAAGAGTTTCACAACAATTACTCTTTCAAAAGTTACTAATTAGGAGCTTTCAAGGGCAAAAAGCCTCCCCCAATCCCCATGCCCCCACGCCCTGCCACAACACCTAGGGATGTATGTCAAAAATAATTAGAGGCAATTGATTAGTTTTAAAGTTGTTTGAGGCAATGGGAAACAGTTGGGGTAAACAATAGGCTAACCAAAATGTTTGAAAGGAAAAACAGGAATGAGATGTCCATGGGGTTTTGAAAAGCTCCAACATATTCCTGAGAAACTATAAGTACATGCTCATGAATATGACTATGCACACCCCCATGCATAGTCGTACATGCTGGGGGAAGACCTGAGAAGGTCCTGTACTCTCACCTCTGTCTGTCCTTGAAGCTATGTGCAAGCAGTAAAGTGAAGGCTAAGGAGGAGCTGAAGGTGTGCACCAGAGGCAAAGAGCCCTTCAGCAAAGAATTGGAGGCTTACTCCTTCCAGACCTTTAAGGAAGTCTGTTTAATCATTAACTGACTACTACACTAACCAAGTGGAGACTTCACTAACCAAGTAGAGACTTCACTAACCAAGTGGAGACTTCAGTGGCCACACAATGAAAATTACAAACTTTACAAAACTAGCTCATAGATATTACTAAACAACAACTACAATGTATAGCAAGGATAATAAACCCTGAGGAGGCTGGAGGCAGTGGCTCATGCCTATAATCCCAGCACTTTGGGAGGCTGAGGTGGGCAGATCACCTGAGGTCGGGAGTTCAAGACCAGCCTGGCCAACATGGTGAAACCCCATCTCTACTAAAAATACAAAAATTAGCTGGGTGTGGTGGTGCACACCTGTAATCCCAGCTACTCATGAGCCGGAAGGCAGAGGTTGCAGTGAGCCGAGATCATGCCACTACCCTCCAACCTGGGTGAAAGAGGGAGACTCCATCTCATAAATAAATAAATAAATAAGCAAACCCTGGGGAAGGGAAAGGATCTAATTTTTAAAGTTTCCATTGTTTATTTATAATAATATAGTTAAAAATGTTATTTATTAATATTATAAAATCTTATATCATTAAAAATGCTATTTTCAAGAGAGTAGTATGAGATGGGCAAAGAAATAAGAAAGTATAGCCCATATATGTTAAAAAAGCAATCAACAGAAATTGTCCCTGAGGAAGCCCAGATGTTGGACTTTAATTAGACAAATACCTTAAATCACCTATTTTAAATATATTCAAAGAACTAAAAAGGCCATGTCTAAAAAGGTTAAGTATAGGAATCATGTCTCACCAAATATAGAATATTAATAATGAGATAGAAATAAGAATGTTTAAAAACAAGTACAAATTCCAGAATTAAAAAGTGTAATAACTGAAGTGAAAAATTCACTAGAGGGGCTCAGCAACAAATTTAAGCAGGAAGAAGAATGAATCAGTGATCTTGAAGTTAGGTCATTTTGAGATTATTGAGTCTGAAGAACAGAAAATAAAAAGAATGAAGAAAAATGGACAGAACTTCAGAGATCTGTGACACACCATCAAGTGTACCAAGATATGCATAAGGGAAGTCCCAGAAGGAGAGGAGAGAAAAGGGAAGAAAGAATATTTGAAGAATAATGGGTGAACACTTCCCAAATTTAATGACAAACATTTATCTATACATCTAAGAAACTTAATGAACTCCACGTTAAATAAACTCAAAAATATCCACACCTAGACACAAACTGTTAAAAGACAAAGAATATTGAAAGCAACAAAAGAGAAGCAACTCATCACATACACGGGATACTCTAAGATTAACTGCTGATTTCTCATCAAAAGCCATAGAAACCAGAAGACAGTGAGATGACATATTCGAAGTGCTGAAATAAAAAGACTACTAATGGGAAAAAAAAAAACCTGCCAAATGAAGCAACTAAATGACTGGGATAAGTGGCAAAAATCAAAATATATTCTCTGTTTATTGCTTCCTAAGAACCCACTTTAAAGAAAGTGGAACTGGAAATTGTAAATGACACATTATGGGGTCTATCTTATTTAATCTAAAAATTATTAAAGAGCATAGGATTTACACCCAAAAAGTTTGCCACTTACTAAATGTGTAATCTTGAGCAGGTTACTTAACTTCACTGAGTGATATTTCACTCATTTGTAAAATGGGAATAATATTTTCCTCCCGAAAGTAGTGTGTAAGAAAAATCTGTAAATTTGTATCTTGTAGAGGGCTATTCAAAAGGTAGTTTCTTCTACCACAGCTACCATCACTAACTGCTACTATCAAACCACAGATGATGGTATATATATAGCTGTTCTTCTGCTATAATTACCCAACTTGGCACCCTGGGAAGTCTAGAAATATGGCGTGAAGTATGATGAAGACAGTATCCTCTGCTGTAACCAAACTCTAATAACTAAGTCTAGAATGGAAGCTCTGGCTTTGTACTTACTAACCAGCCTTATACCATCAGCTACCCTGTTTTGTCATAGTTGAAGCTGACTGATAGGCTACATCAGTTGCTAGATCTCTCCCCTCTACCTACCAACTCTATTAGGCTACATCAGTTGCTAGATCTCCCCTCTCTACTTACCAGCTCTTTATTATGCACATATATACAGCAAAGACACTTCCTTTGTATCTTTTGCCTAGGTTGCTTAGTGGGACTGAGTGGAGAAAGGGGTGATGGCCCAAGTTCAGCAGCCCCTGCGCAAAGAAATCCATGAGGACAGATGGGCAGTCATAACACTGCTAACAGTCTTGGCAGTACTATTAAGTAATAAAAACAAATTAAGTGCCAAAATATTCTTTGTACCAAAAATATTTTTAAATGGCCAACACACATGCAAATCTTCCCAAATTAGCCATCAAATGGAAACAAATTGTGCAATAACATTTTAAATGCAAAAATACATATGCTCTTACCAACTGGCAGATATACAACCTAAGATATATTCATATGCAAAGACCACATATGCTTAGAGTACAGTTTATTATGTATGGCTGGCTAATTTTTTAGGTCTTGTCAAATAATGGATAGGAAAACAAAATGTAATAAAAAATATATAATCTTGACAGTCATTTGAAATGTACCATGTGTTACATGTGGAATGTTTTCCAGTGAAACCAATTTACTTGTTCCCACTTCCCATGACTTAGTGCTAGATATTCAGGCTTTCTAAACTCTTTTTTTGGCAACCAAACTCTTGGAATAGTCATCTTTCCTTCAAGTTATTCAGTACAGGCATTAATAACAAATCCTTAGTTATAGATATTGTAACTGAAGATCATTCACGTCATCTCTTTCAAACCTAAAAGCACATAATAAAGTTATTTTACATAGATCACACAAAATAGAGCCCAGAGTTATTCTTTGAGAATAATTAATTGCTACCATATGAAGTTATAAGAACAATATGATCACATTAGGTTTTTAGCTTAATTATGTCACCACAAACCTAGAGATTAGTTGGGCAATGTCGACTTCTAACTGAAAGATAAGAGAGGATTAGTGAGTTAAGTTAATGCAAAGTTTGTTAAGAATTGGCATGAATGCAAAATAATTTGAATGGAAATACCAGTATATTAAACAAGATCTTTTTAGAATAAAAGACTGTTAAAGAAGGTAGCATTGTTATTTTTAAGAATACTAATCTGAGAACACATAGCATGTAAGCCAGGCCTCAAGAAGTAGTAGTAGGTTACCTTTAGAACCACAGCCATTGTCTGTACTCCTCCTATATCAGATGTCAGTTCCACCACATGCTTCACTTCCTTCTTTTCTAGTCACCACCCAAACTACAAGATGCATTTCTTCCTGTCTAGATATGGTACCTACTCTTACCAACCTCCCTCTTCCTCAGCCTTCCATGCCCTTCCACTTTGCCCTCTGGATCATCTGCTCCTTGATTAGCGAACTCTCCACTAAACCTCCACTTGTTCTTCCAGCATCTCTTCTGTGCCATTACCTTGAATAAAATCTCGCTGTCCCCTGGAACCTAGTTCACCATTGCGACCCTCTGATGTGGAGGCTGTTCATTCTCTCATGTCCTTTTTATCTCAAGGCCAGGAGGGTAAGTGTTCTCCTTGCTCACTGGCCTTTACTCTTTTACCCTCTTGTCAAGTCCCCTGGCTTCTCATTCTCTCTAATTATATTCTCCGCATCTCTCTTTGTTGTTGCCATCTACTAACTTTTTGGTTGTCCTCTCCCATTCTCACAAGTCCTTACCCCATGGCTGCCAGCCTTTTTCTTCACTGCCGTAAATGACCCAGCCAAAACCCTACCTTGATCTCATATCTCTGGGAATCTTTTCCACTCCACTTAACTACTCATTCCCATGCACAAGCCCTGGATCTTGTCATCATCCACAACTGCTGTGACTCCTAAATCATTATTTCAGCATTTCAAGCTCCCTCACAGTCTTTCATAGCTCTCTCTCCTGCTTATTCAACAAACCCCACTACAGTTATTCATTAAACTATTCATTAAACTGTAGTTCTCTGATTTCTTCTTTTCATCAGCTCACCGTTTTCATATCCTCTTTTAACCAGTTTGCGTTTAGTTCATCATTTAAAATACCTTCTTACAAATAGGTACCCTAAACTTCATTGCCCTCTGTTTTTCCACTATACCCTCCTGACAAAAGGCTAGTGCTGAATAAACTGTAGCTGTGTATCAGCACAATTAACTCCCTCTTCCAGTCTCCAGAATTGCCAACCCCTTCTTCAGTATTTTTGCTGGGATGGCTCATTGGTACCTGCAACTCAAAATGGCTAAAAATGAACTTCTGATCTCTCCTGCTCTACCCACACATACTACATATCAGTCTTACCCATTCCAGTAAATGACATCAGCATCCATATGGCTGCTCAGACTAGGAAACTGGGAGTTATTCTTGACACTTCCGTCTCACTTCTCAGCCAATCAATCAGTAAGACTTATTAATTGACATGTCCCAAGAATCTCCTACATACCACTCTGTTGCCACCAACCATACTCTCAGCTATCAACATTTCTAGCTTAGACCTCCTAATTGGTCTTGTTGCATCCATGCTTACCTTTTTTTTTTTTCTTCTTTTCTTTTTTTTTGGGGTGGGGGGGGAAGGAGTCTCACTCTGTCACCCAGGCTGCAGTGCAGTGGCACGATCTCGGCTCACTTCCACCTCTGCTTCCCGGGTTCAAGCAATTCTCATGCCTCAGCCTCCCGAGTAGCTGGGATTATAGATGCCCACCACCACACCTGGCTATTTTGTTTTATTTTTAGTAGAGATGGGGTTTCACCATCTTGGCAAGACTAGTCTTGAACTTGTGACCTTGTGATCCACTTGCCTTGGTCTCCCGAAGTGCTGGGATTACAGGCATGAGGATTATAGGCCACTGCTCCTGGCCACTTGCCTCTTTTTAATCCATTGTCTATAGTATCCAAAATCTTTGAAAAATATGAATTTGATATCACTTCTTTGCTTTCAACCCTTCAAAGAAAATGAAGTCAAAAATCCTTAATTTGGCCTAAAAACAATACAGGTTATATTACCCTTGTTTACAAGTGGGGGAACTGAGGCTCAGAGTCATTAAATAGGTTGCCCAAGGTCATAGAGCAGTGATTTAAGTGGTAGGGCCAGGATTTTATCCAAAATGTGACATCAACGACATTTTTTTTTTTAGGATGGAGAAATAAGATAATGTAAAGATGATATCTATATGCTTTTAAAAGTAAATTTATGGTTCAATATATATTTGAATAAAATCATCTTTAAAATATTAATTATTGTCAGTGTTGTTTTTAGGTTTTGCTTCGATGTATTAAAGACAAATAGAGTTGGCCTTTTGTATCCATCAGTTCTACATCCATGTATTCACCCAACCACCAATCAAAAATATTCAAGGAAAGAAAATTTTGTTTGTACTGCTCATTTACAGACTTATTTTTCTTGTCATTATTTCCTAAACAATACAGTATAACAACTATTTGCATAGCATTTACATTGTATTAGGTATCATGAGGAATCTGGAGATTATTTAAAGTATACGGGAGGATGTACCTAGGTTATATGCAAATACTGCACCATTTTATATCAGGGACTTGCGCATTCATAGATTTTGGTATGCGTGGGTAGTCCCAGAACCAACCCCCCATGGATACTGAAGGATGATTATATATTCTTATAATGGGAAAAAAGAATAAGTATGTGACTTTTATAAATGTATAAAGGCATACAATTTAAATTTTTAATAGAGGTTTCATTTGGAATGAATTTATTAATATGCCTTTGTTAACATAGAAAAAATAGGGCACATAAAGGAAAATTCTGACGCATAACTGACATACTTTGGTATGTATCTCCATAGTAGTTATCTATTGTTTTCTGAATTTTCAGAGTAGCTGAGAATATTCCAGCTGAAGTATGTAACTACAGAGCCAGCTTCACACAAGTTGTGAACTAAATAAAGTTTTTCTTTGGCATTCTTCCACATTTCTTATTTTAGGCTCCCACAAGCCCTTCCCTAAGCCCCACTGTTGGTACAGTCCACATTCGTTGCCCCTAGGCTACCTAATGGCTTCACACAGCGGTTCCCAGCTTGGACTGCCTTATATTGTGGACCTACTCCAACCCTCGCCTTGTACTTCAAAACTTACTGTTGCTTTTTCTTTAAGGTCCTACTCTGCCTTCCAGTGTGCCAGCTAATTTTTATAAGCTGTTATATATTAATTTTAATGCAGAATTTCAGGAGACAATGCCAGAAACAAGTATTTTTTGCATATTTTCTGTATAACCTCTCCACCAAAAAGATTATGTTGAACTTTACGTTCCATTGTTTGTATTACCAAAAACAATGGGTATATTAATATGCTTTTTCTTTTGGGGGGGATGATAGGCAGTTTTATATTCTTTGTTGTACTTGTGTTTATGCAACATTTTATAATAAACATATTTTCAAATTTTTTATTTTTAGCATGAGTACATAATCATATATATTTATGGTATGGGACACATGTAATGTTTTGATACAGACATAGAATAAATAAGATCTGATATTTGATAGCACAGCAAGGTGACTATATCACTAAATTATTAATATGCTTTTTCTCAACTCATTTGTTCTTCCCTGTCCACTGAGTTTTTGTTGTTTGTTTGCTTGTGTGTGTGTGTGTTTTTTCTGTTTTGTTTTTTTTTTTTTTGAAACAGGGTCTCCATCTGTTGTCCAGGCTGGGTGCCATAGCACAATTATGGCTCACTGCAGCCTCGACCTCCTGGGGTCAAGCAATCCTCCCACCTCAGCCTCCCAAGTAACTGGGACCACAAGAACATGCCATCATGCCCAACTAATTTTTTTTTTTTTTTTTCCTGTAGAGACAGGGTCTTACCAAGTTGCCCGAGCTGATTTCAAACTCCTAGGCTCCAACAATCCTCCTGTCTCCACTTCCCAAAGTGCTGGAATTATAGGAATTAGCCACTGCAACTGGCCTCCACTGAGATTTTTATATGTCTCTGTAGGGATTTATACTCCAGTTACCATATCTCTTCCACCCTTGCTTGTTATGAGTGTCAAACCACAGGGCTGACTCACTGGCAGTCCAGAGAGTAGTTAAGCAAAGATGTATAATGATATATTCCTTTATCTCTGAAGTCATAGCATATATGGAGGGCCACACCTTAACAGGTATGTAGCAGAAAATAATATTGAACAGTGTTCTTGAACATCCAGATTCATAGTTTATTATTTTCTTCCCAGAAGTCCAATCCATTATTAAGAAATCTAATAATCAGAACTCTTACAACTTCCCTGATTCTAGTAACAACATACAAGCTTCCACAGTGTTCTTTGAGCATGAGAGGGGTAAATAATGGCTAACATTTCTTAAGATCTTACTCTGTGGTACTAAATAAAATGCTTTGTCTCATTTAATTTTTATGAAAATTCATGAATGTAGCTATATTCTCATCCCCTTTTTACATATATGGGAACTTGTGTTAGAAAAATTAATTTGGGACTGGCACAGTGGGTCACACCTACTATCCCAGCACTTTGGGAGGCCAAGGTAGGAGGATTGCTTGAGTCCAGGAGTTCGAAACTAGCCTGGGCAACACAGGGAGACCCTGTCTCTACAAAAAAATACAAAAGTTAGTCAGGCATGGTGACACATGCCTGTGGTCCCAGCTTCTCGGGAGACTGAAGTGGGAGGATTGCTTGGGCCAGGGAGGTCAAGGCTTCAGTGAGCTGTGATCATGCCACTTCACCCCAGCTTGGGCAACAGAGTGAGACCTTGTCTCAGAAAAGAAAAAGAAAAATTCATTTTCCCAAGAAAGAGTTAATGGAACTGGGATTTGAATCCCAATAGATCTGATCCAAAGCTCATGCTTTCAACTTCTATACCTCTTTGTGGAGAATCTTTCATGTGCCAGAGATGGTTTGAACCACCCAGTATGTGTACATTCATTCATTCATTCATGAATTATTCATTCATTTATTCAGCAACTCTTTTTGAACATTTGCTGTATTCACTTTCCCAGGTGCTGTGAAAATTCAAAGCTTAGCCAAATGGAAATCATTCCCTCAAGGAATGTGTCCACCAGAGAAGATGTCATGTACAGAAATAACTATAACATGAAGTATACAGTGATTAGCACTGTAAAAGACATTTCCATTTTAAAAAATTATTTGTGTTCAGAAAAGGGAAAGGATTTTTCCATCGGGGGAGGTGAAAAGGCTGAGATAGGTAGTGGTCGATTTGGTTATTGATTGATGTGAAGGATTTAAACATGAGACAGTGAGAAAGTAAGGGGTATAGAGGTATTTCAGGCTGAGAGAAAATACAGGAACAATAACCCAGAAAAAAGAAGTTAGAGAAAATTATGTCATGGAAAACAAGAAAAAAGAAAATTTCAAGAAATGGTGGCTAAAAGTGTAATGCCATGGATATGTCACTTAGCACTAACCAGAACTTATGCTTCTGTTTCATGACATTTGCCCTCTTCTGCATATCCATTTTGTTCTCCCCTCTTCCTTCCAGCATCTCATCATATATGGATGCTCAAGTCACTGTTTAAAGAAAAGAAACTTAATTATAGGTGGAGGTAATGTTTATTTCAACATTTATTCCTGTTAAAAGATTGAGAATTACTTACTTAGGAAACAAAGGTTAAGGAGCAATCTATTCATTAAAGAAGCTTTTTTGAGATCCCATTATGTTCTCAAAAGTGTGTTAGGTGCTAGGAATATTTTTTAAATAATGTGCCATTTCTGCCCTCAAGGATCTTAGAGTCTACTAAAGGAGACAAACATATAAATAAGTAATTACAAAATATAGTGAGTCCTATGTTAGAGTAGTGTACTAGGTATAGACATGACACAGAGAGGCAGTGATCAGTTCTGAGGATGGTAATTAGGAAGTGCTTCCAAAAAAGGAAACACATCTGAGCCAGTCTTTTATTTTTCAAGACAAATAGAATTAACCCACATGTTCTTATCCTAAACAAAATACTTTAATATTTCCTAAATGTCTTTTCTGTTAATACACAGAGATATTCTTTTTTTTTTTTTTTTTTTTTTTTGAGATGGAGTCTCCCTCTGTTGCCCAGGCTGGAGTGCAGTGGTGCAATCTTGGCTCACGGCAACCTCCACCTCCTGGGTTTAAGCAATCCTCCTGTCTCAGCCTCCTGAGTAGCCGGGACTACAGGCACCTGCCACCACACTCAGCTAATTTTTGTATTTTTAGTAGAGACGGGGTTCCTCACCTTGTTAATCAGGCTGGTCTCAAACTCCTGACCTCAGGTGATCCACCCCCTTGGCCTCCCAAAGTGCTGGGATTACAGGTGTGAGCCACCACGCCTGGCATAGAGATATTCTTTATTCATTTTAACAGTTGTGTAGAAATACATTCTATAGATCTGCATGTTACATGTAACCAATCTATTGACAGATATTCGACTTGTTTCAACTTTTCTTATTAATAAACACAGTACTGAAGCACATACACACGTGTGTGTATACGTATATATTGTATGCACACACACTCTTGCGTTGGAATCTCTGTAAAACAAATTCTTAGAAGCATACTTCCTAGGGAAAAAAAAAGTTTTGGCTGGGCGTGGTGGCTCATGGTTGTAATCCTAGCACTTTGGGAGGCTGAAGCAGGTGGATCACCTGAGGTCAGGAGTTCGAGACCAGCCTGGCCAACATGGCGAAGCCCCTTCTCTACTAAAAATACAAAAATTAGCCAGGCATGATGGCGCCTGCCTGTAATCCCAGCTACTCAGGAGGCTGAGGTAGAAGAATTGCTTGAACCCAGGGGGCGGAGGTTGCAGTGAGCCGAGATCATGCCACTTCAATCCAGCCTGGGTGAAAAAGCAAAACTCTGTCTCAAAAAAAAAAAAAAAAAAAAAGTTGTTTTTTCTCATGCTTGTACGGTACTTAGACCTGTCAGTCTTCTTCAACTGAAAGGTTAGTAAATAAAATATTACATTATTGTTTTAATTTGAATCTCTTTGAGTATTGGTGAAGTTGAGTATCTTTTTATCTTTTTGTGTTTACTGGCTGGTTATATTTTTTCTTCTGTGATCTAATTGCTGTGAGGGTGTGAGGGTCTGGGATTTTACCCAGTGCAAGCTAGTAAGTTATCTTGTTAGTGTTTCATGGGTGCTGGCAGAAGGAATAAGACTGCTTGGCCAGAAACAAAGAACTCTATTGCTTGTGGCATGGCAAGCAGCATGAGCATCATGTTTTCATTGGTTCCCCTTGTTCCCAAGTCCCACAGGCATGATGCAGAAGCGCCCCCAGGGGGATGCTCTGCTTGCAGTAGACGTTTGGCACAGTTGAGGAACTTGTAAAATCTGTCTTTTCTCTGTGATTATGTATCATTTTCTCATTGATTTGTAAGAGCTGTCTCTTATCAGAATGAATATTCCTTCACCTGTCATCGAATGTTACCTGTCTTATCCCAGTTGACTGTTTTAATTTTGATTTTGTCATGGGTTTCATGCCATACATACAAAAGTCTGCCCTATTATAACATTTTTGAAATATTAGCATGTTTTTTTCTCTTACACTCTTACACTTTCACTTCTTAGCCTTCAGCAATTTTATCATTTTGGAGTTTACTTTTGTGTAAAGAATGATGTAGGGACCCACTTGGTTTTACCAAGTGACTAGTCAGTTCTTGCAAACTTCATTTTCCATCTTTCTCCTACTTATTTAATGTGGCACCTTCATTACCTTTTTTTTTTTTTTTTTTTTTTTGGAGACATAGTCTTGCTCTGTTGCCCAGGCTGGAGTACAGTCACTGGTGTGACCGCTGATCACTTCAACCTCTGCTTCCTGGGTTCAAGTAATTCCCCTGCCTCAGCTTCCCCCAGTAGCTGGGATTACAGGTGCATGCCACCACGCCTGGCCAACTAATTTTTGTATTTTTAGTAGAGACAGGGTTTCACCATGTTGGCCAGGCTGGTCTGAAACTCCTGACTTCAGGCGATCTGCCTGCCTCAGCCTCCCAAAATGCTGGGATTACAGGCACGAGCCACTGTGCCTGGCTAGCACCTTCATTACATAGTAAGATTTTGTCTGTACTTAGCCCTTTCTCTGCTATTGTATTCTTTTAATCTATCTGTATGTTACTACACTAGCCTTATCTTTTACTTACTATGGGTTTATAATACATTTAACACCTTGCAGAATTTGTTCTCCATTATTACTTTTAAAATTTTGGCTGTTTGTATGTATTATTATTGAATTGTTCTTTAAAAATAAACAGGATGAATATATAATAATATGAAAAGAAATCCTAAACTGCTGTCTTTTATAACCTTATTCTCCTCTAAAGGTCTTAATGCTATAACTTTTATAAAGGTTTAATATGAATTTCAACAAATATAAAAGCATAGTTTCTATTTGCAACTTCTAAATTTTTTTTTATTTTAACATAGGTTCCTTGTAGCTTGGAATACTGGGATGAACTCCAGAAGGTTTTTGTTGCATTTAGAGAATTTAGTCTGTCTGAAAGCAAAGTTTGTGAACTGCAGTTGCCGGATGTCAATCTTGTGAATGACCAGAAGAAATTAGTATCTTCAGATCTTTGGAGAATTGTCTTGAACAGCAGTCAAAATGGAGCTGATGACCAAAGGTAATTCAGTGAAAGATGAGATGATAGTATTACACTGGGAAACTATGGTCAAGTCATCTTTTCCTATCTAGTGACCCCTCACTTAACTGTATCTCAGCTGTCTAGCAGCTGCATCTGTCTGAACAACAGATGAGAACCACAAAGAAAGACAAAATCTGATGTTTCAAAGTCTGTGTACTCAAAATCCTGTGTTTTTACTCATAATACAGCTCTGTGAGCCCTCACTAAGAACCTGTTCCTTAAATATAAAAAGAAAAAAATTCAAAAAAGCAAACTAAACAAAAAGTCTAGTCATCCTGAACCTCAAAATAGGAATACAGTCATATACACACCTCAACAGAAGCTTTATAACATAATAATCAATATGAGTAATGATTATCCTGGGGCATTAAAAGAAATGTTTAAAAAAATTGAATTGTCTCTTTCTAAAAGGTAAATTTTAGAAATATTTTCATCTTAATTGGTTTTTTAAAACTTTAAAAGACAAGCCTCCCATGGGCGACAAAGTGCAACTCTCTAAAAATAAAAATAAAAAAAAACGACAAGCCTCCAGACACTAAGAAACTTGTGTAGCTAACCAAAATAACTCATACCCAAAGGATTTTATGCAGATAAAGTTTTATCCACCTATAAAGCTTCATTGGCAATAAAGAATCCCTAGAGCTGGCTGGGCAAAGTGGCTCACAGTTGTAATCCCAGCACTTTGAGAGGCCAAGGCGAGTAGACCGCTTAAGCCCATGAGTTTGAGATCAGCCTGGGCAATGTGAAACCCCATCTCTATAAAAAATACAAAACTAGCTGAGCGTGGTGGCACACAACTGTAGTTCCAGCTACTTGGGAAGCTGTTGGGGAAAGGATCTCCTGAGCCCCAGAGGGTGAGGCTGCAGTGAGCCGTGATCTCACCACTGCACTCCAGCCTGGGTGACAAAGCGAGACCCTGTCACACACAAAATCTCTAGACCAGATTATCCTCATTTCAGTTTTTGCCTACTTAACACATCCACTAATTTACAGTAGAGAAAAATAGCTTCAGCAATCTATTCTTCAGTACTTCTAGCTTATGCACACCTGCTAAGCCCCTTTGCTCATGCCCCCATAAAAGACAATAAACAAAGTAAACCACAACCAGTGGAACAGTTTTCTTGGATCAAATACTATCACGTGTACTGTGAGGCTATGCTGTTCATTGCTGTGGATGCCCTACGTGCCACTTCTCCTCATGGGCTGGCTTAGTGTTGTTATCTTATTCCTTTTATGTAATACCTTCTTCTTTCCCTGGAAACAACGTTCTGACAGTAACAGAAAAAAAACCAACCACCATTCCAGTACCTTGCAAATCAAGTGTTTTTTCTTTTCTCTGTTACCGTTATTTTTGCCCATATGTGTACATGCTTTTACAAGGTTATAATCATAGCACACCACTTTGTATTCCAGTTTCTACTTTTTATTATAAATTATTGTGAATACTTTTTCTTTGGAAATATTTATTTTTATTAATATATGTTCACTGAAGAACATTTGTAAAATAAAACAATACTACCCATAATCACAAGGAGATAACTTCTGTTAACATTTTGGTTTGTAGCCTCATAGTCTTTTTCATTGATTATTTTGTATGCTTGATAATAATGTGTTTTGTGTTTTATATTTCATATATTCTAGTTCTAGGTCATTTGGGCTCTTTAAAAATATTTACTTTCCTAACATTTTAGTTAGTATTATAGAATTAGTGAAAATATATTGGAGAAGTAGTGTTTTAATTTTACCTGCATATAGTTCAGCAATAAAAAGAACACCCATCCTGTGATGAATTATTTCATGGATGGAAAGATTGCCTTTTCTAAGTTTAGGTTATCTCATCAGAAACCAGGAAATCTCAGAAAACAGAGCTATGGATAACTAAACTGATTTTTTTTAATCTGAGTTTTATTAATAGTATCAAGTTAGAAATGACTTCTTGATTCTAATTATGAAGTAATGCATTTCCATCATCGAAAGAAGCATTGTAGAGAATGTTAATGCCTCTGAATCTGAAACATTTATAAAAATTACTTTCGTGGTAAGCTTAGCAGTATAGAAATGTGGAGCCTTTAGGAAACAGAAATGTAAGTGGACAATCAAATTCAGGCAATTTTTCACCAAGCATCTGACATTATAATCACAGATCTTTGTCCTCACCAGGGATTTTTCACCTTAGCTGATATTTCACAATCGATCTCACTTTAAATTGTTTGAGATTAATCATTTTTCAGATAGAAATTGATATTAATGAAATTAAATTAGAAGAGTTGGTTTAAAAGTCAACATAATAAAACAATATTAAGGATTATATTTGTTTCATCCAATTTCTAGCAAGAAAACAGTAATGATTTGATAATATGTCAATATTTCATGCAGACAGTTAGCCTCATGCTTTTACAGTTTATTTCATGCTTTTACAGTTAGCCTCAGTATATTCTGTCACATGAGAAATCTAAATCTGGACAAAAACCTGGTACTTTTATTATTAGAGATTGTCTTATAAGGGATGGTCTCAGTGGTTTGAGAAGGATTTACATCAGACTATTGGACATTACTGAAAGAAAGGTCACAAAAATATATCCCATGAAGCCTAATTTAAAAAGAGGAGCCTCTTGCCTATAATTGAGATGCAATTTTAATGTTCTTGTGGTAATGGCATCACTCTAAATATGTAAATAGAGGTAGCATTTAATAGAGATAGAAGACCTCTATTCCATCTTTTTTTTTTTTTTTTTTTTTGAGATGAAGTCTCACTCTGTCACCCAGGCTGGAGTGCAGTGGCGCGATCTCGGCTCACTGCAAGCTCCGCCTCCCAGGTTCACACCATCCTCCTGCCTCAGCCTCCCGAGTAGCTGGGATTACAGGTGCCTGCCACCACGCTTGGCTAATTTTTTTGTATTTTTTTTTAGTACAGATGGGATTTCACTGTGTTAGCCAAGATGGTCTCGATTCCCTGACCTCATGATCCACCTGCCTCAGCCTCCCAAAGTGCTGGGATTACAGGCGTGAGCCACTGCACCTGGCCTATTACACCTTTCAAGGTGGAAGACCTAGGTTTAAGGCCTGGCTCCATCACCAATATGCTATTTGGTGTTGAGAGATTGACTTCTAAACTGAGACTTTAAGGAATGAATAGGCACTAACCAGTTCAATGGATGACAGGGAGCCCCCGGTGCAAATGACTGAAGACAAAAAAGAGTCAATAATTGACTGGGCTCAGTGGCTAACATCTATAGTCCCTAGACTTTGGGAGGCTGAGGTAGGAAGATGGCTTGAGCCCAGGAGTTCAAGACCAGACTGGGCAATATTAGTGAGACTTTTGTCTCCACAAAAAAAAATGTAAAAATTAGCCAGGCATAAAATTCATGCCTGTAGTCCCAGCTGATCAGGAGGCCAAGGTGGGAGGATTGCTTGAGCCCAGGAGGCAGAGGTTGCAGGGAGCCAAGATCACACCACTGTACTCCAGCCTGGGTGACAAAGTGAGACCTTGTCTCAAAAAATAAAAAATGAGTCATTAGGTAGGTTTCTGTATCTTTAACTAATGGTTTGCTTGATCATATTACGGTTTTTGGGAGGGAGCATTTGAAGTAAATGTTGACCTTTATAGTACTGACCTTTGAAAGCCTTCCCCTTCTATTTGCTGTACACTGGACTAGAGGCAAGGGATGCAGCCTCTGGAGCCCTGGTCATGCTATCCATTTCAGCTGTTTATCTTACTCCCATCACGTATGTATTTGTCCACACCCATTGCCTGTTTCCAAAGTCTAAGTAAACCTCTTATCAGTCAGGTTCTGACAGGAAACAGATGGCTACTCAGACTGGGTGACTGGGGAGAGTTTAATGAACTATAAAAGTGTGGGCTAGGAACCCTGGGAAACTGTCCCAATCTTAGGCCAAAAGAAGCCAAGTGATAGAGCCATTATCAAAACTCTAACTAACTCAGAGTGGGTGTTTGTAGCTATGTTTGATAGAGGAACACAGCTAATGTACAGAGATCTGGCTACAAAGGAACCGGGAAAATACATACCCTTACCTCACTCCCCTTCTGCCTTCTAAGTCACCTTGTGGGTACCTCCCACTGACTGAATCCAAGGACAAGCCAGAGGACAAAGTAGCTTGTTGGTGCAGTCCAGAATGCTCCCTTCTGGAGGCAAAGAAGAAGGTGGGGAATGGTAGAAGGTGGGTCAAGAGAGCAAACAGAAGACATCCAGCAAGCACACACTCTTATTTGCAACTGGCAACTTCTTACCAGGTGACTAGCCCTGGGAGGAACAAAAGGGAAAAGGAGTCGTGAGCCCTACTCTCTTGGGCCACACTGGCAGGTTCCCTGGGTTTGAAATCAATCAGGTGTCTTCTGATGGATCAGAAGAACTTTTTACTTTATTTATTCCCTCTTACCTTCACCCCTAAAGAGCTAATTCCAGAAATACTTATTTTGGCTGTGGAAAGTCACACAAATTACAGACATTTATCATATAACACAATAGTAACTGCAGATCTCAATATGTATATCTGGTTAATTCTGTATAAGTTGTTTGATGATAACGTTAAATTCTTGATCTGTGCCAAGACTTTGGTACTTTCCTGTCCATGTTTCACGGTCATCTTCTCACAATATTAAAGCATGTGAGAGCAGATTGCTTATAAGGAGTTTTTATTCCTACCCCCAAAATACTGACTTATGACAGAAGGCATCTTGGAAAGAGACATGGCTTACGGGTGTATGGCTCTTTCTTCATGTGATAAAAATTAAACCTCTGGTGAGTTGTATGGAGTGCTTCCATCTTTGGATGTGCTTTTTTATATATATAGATATATTTTTTTTTCTTCCTACTCCCTTAAGATCTCATTAAAGAAATCACTGTCCACTCATATTTTGGAATCGTTGAGACAGTGATCCACTGCCTGTGTGTGTATGAGTGTGTGAGTGTGAAGAACTCCTTTTCATTTTCCAAAACCTTGATTCTTGTATATATAGACAGTGGAGGAATCAGAGAAAGCGCAATGATGGATGAGTCCCTGAATCATTTCTTTTCTCTCTGCTGGTTGAACTCTCTCCTCCCAAAAAGTGACAGTGGCCTTCTAGATACTGTTTCTCTCCATTTGGCTACTTGGGTCTGCACTTTTAGATGTATCTAGATTTTTGGGTAACTCGTTTAGTGTTATAAGCCATTTATACATAAATCTTGACGTTTGGAACTGCTTTGTCACCTGTGTTTCTAGTTACACACTGGTATAATCCAGGATTTATCCAGAAAATTTTTTCCTTTACCCTTCCCTAGGGCTAAAGCTGAGTTCTTGTCTTCTCTTCATTGAGTGGAAGGAATACTTACATTTTTCCCCAGGTTTGCTTTTGAGGCCCTTTGCTATTTTCTTTTAGTTGGTGATTGAACTCTGTATACGAAGTCCTCCAGGGAGTTGGCCTTTGCCATGTAGTCCTTCTTGCATACACAGTCCCCAAAGTACTCAGGTGCTGCTCAGGTCTCAGAGTTCTTGGATGATGGTACTTATGAGCTCTCTATGTCGTGTTGTCTACTCTATGAACCTTGGGAGATTACTCTTCCTTTTTTTTTTTTTTTTTAAGTTAGATTTAAAGGAGTGTTTTACCTGAAGGCTCATTTAAGGTTATTTTTCAAACTACAAATTGGAGCACATTCATGGATTATGAAATAGCTGGTTACAACTGGAATTTTTTAAATAAAATAGAAAATAGTTTGAAAAAGACAGATATTATATGATTCTACTTATATGAGATCCTAAGAGTAGTCAAATTCATAAAGAGTATAGTGGTGGCTGCCAGGGGCTGTGGGGAGGGAAGGATGGGAAGTGAGGGTTTAATGGACATGGAGTTTCAGCTTGGGAAAATCAAAAAGTTCTAGAGATGCATAGTGGTGATGGTTGCACAACAATGTGAATGTACTTAATGTCACTGAACTGTACACTTTAAAATGGTTAAAATGATAAATTTTATGCTATATATGTTAATATCACAATAAAAAATAGTGTGTGTCGTATTTTCAGAAAACCTTTTCCCCTGTTTTATATGTGTATACTGGATTACAATAAAAGTGTGCTTGTTATTTTGAGTTAGGGTTAAGACATTTGAAAAACAACCATTGTAAGGAGTGGAAGAAACACAGTGCAGCAGGCACACACGTCCTCCTGCATCCTCTCTCACCCATTCAGCACTCTCCAGGGATGGACAGAGCAGTGTTCCTGCAGTGTGTAGGGGAGAATTTATGTGAACCAACGTTGAGAGACAGTGCCCCATTGAGATGAATGCCAATATGCTGTTGTGAGATCCCTCTTAGGAAGCTAAAGAGAATCAATTAACATTAACCTATGTAGCCAGTATGGTACCTTGTCTTGCCAACAAGAAAAAGAAGAATGGATTTTTTTTCATCATTTTTTTTTAATCGAATGGTGTAGATATCATGCTAAGTAGTTTATATGCAGTAACTCATGTAATATTTGAAAAAGGTAGGTCTAATTTCTGTACTCATTTTATAAATGAAAAATACTGAGATTTAGCCAAGTGAAATAACTTGCCTAATACTACAATATAAATTATAGCAGTGTATACATTTCATTCTGGGTTCTCCTACCTTGGTCATTCTCTGCTTAATCTCACAATCATGGTGGAAAGCAAGGAGGAGCAAGTCATGTCTTAATCTCTATGCTATATTATACTACATTATAAAATCTTTATTACCATAAAGGGATCCTTACGGAAGTGACATTCAGGGCTGGATCTTTAGGGATTGTGCCTGGGTCCCCACAGTGCCATTAAGATAGGATCAGTCTACATCTAGATGTACTGGACACTCCTTGTTTAAATAATTGATCCCCTCTATAGGTCACTCAGGACAGTTGGTAAGTAATTCTTTGGCTAAAATGAAGGTATAAGTAAAACACATGCCATCCTTCTCACTGTCTAGAATGCTTCCACTGTTCTAAAATAACACTTAAATAACCCTCTGAATAAATTACTGAATCGTGAATTGTGTGTATTACTATTTGAGAGATCTTGCTTCCAGGAGCTATTTTCCAGCATGTTAAAAGTGAAGAGCACCAGATAATTCTGTGAACACTGCCATTGGCCATGAATTTGACCTGTTTTGAAAGTCTTTTGGGAAAAGCGGAAGTATTGAAATACAAATACTATAAGTTGTGAGATTTTTTTACTTTTGTTTTTCTGCGTATTATACATCTGATGTTTGACCTTTTGAGATCTGAATCAGATTAAAGTTCACTGTTGTACCTAATTAGGGAAATTATACAAATGTAGCTACTGCAAGTCTCTAGCAGAGTCATCACTCATATTTATGACTATTTAGTCGTATTGTACTTAGATCATTTTAATCCTTAGGTGAAAGGTAAACACATAAATGCTACTTTTATAGTATATAATGGTGATTTAAGTTAAGAATATCAAAAACTATAAATGTGCTAATGTAAAATAGAGTTAAAGTATATTCAAATTACATATACCACATTTTGTGTTTAAGAAGTGTGTGATTTTGTTGACTCCAGTTTTTAAGTAAAAGTTTTAATTTTTGCATACAGATTAACCTAGTAACCATTTTAGTCAGGATTTCAAGATTGAAGGAGTATTGCTGACTAGAGTAGTGCTACTAGCACTAATGCTTACTGGAGTATGATTTTATGATTCAGGAGCTACTGTATATACCTAAAAATATGTCTTACCATTGCTTTGTGCATTTAATTTAGGAAAAGTGAAGAATCAACCAATTTGTTACAAGTAAATATTGTATTAGATACTCATGATGTTTTAGCAAACTTTTGCAATATATTATAATATTTGCCACTCTCAGGAGACAGAAAAATAAATCAAGAGTGTCAAAAACTGTAATTGGCCCGGAAAATGCTTCAGATAAACCCCTCAAACTGTGTACCCATTTTTAAAAACTGGTCCCATAGAACTCTTGCCTGGATTTTTAGTAATATTTTGACTAACATTGTGCCCTATTTCTAAAAACTTACATGAGTAGTATAAGGGAAAGAGTTCAAATGCATAAAACACATATACAACTAATATATTTTCCTCTTTCTGAATAAATACAAGTTTTAATTTTATCTTGCCAATGAAATCTTTTGTTAACTCTACGAATTCCTAGAAAGTTACTTGGATTACTGTGCCCATTATAGATGTTTTAAGAATATACTTAGCTGCGTTTTTGTGCATAGTCAATAACCTAGTGCTCCAAAGTCTGTTTTCTTTGTCTGCAATGGAGATTTACTAGCATTGCAGTAAATGCTTACACCACATAACTAAACTCTTCGAGGTTAAACAACTCAGTAAACATGTCGCAATGCTCCTAGCTTTCATTTTCACCAGCCTGTTTCACAACCTCTTTCAAAACCCAATGGAAGATTCACACCTCTGAAAATCCCACATGATTCACCCATGCCATTAAGTTCCTCTTGTGTTTCCACTCTGGCAGCACTTCCCACTTGCCTATTCCTGGGGGTTGGTTCTGTTTGGTAATTTTTGTAAATGTCTATGTACTGAGTATCACCAGTTAGACTGTGAGTTCTTTGAAAATCAAGGATTTCTTTCTTTAGTGTTTCCTGTCACAGTTCTTCCTAGGACACTGTAAATCACATTGCTTGTCTTTAGGCTCCTCATGGATTTGGGAGCCAGGCTGTGATAGCTACAGAGCATATTTCAGCATGAAAAGAAGGGAGTGAAAGATAGTGAGTAGTGGGGAAAAGGCAACATCGATTCAGTGATCTACAATTAACAGGACAACATCAATTCGGTGATCCACAATTAACAGGATTGTTGTTCTCCTCCAACAATCCCAAATTCCCAGGTTTTGTGCTCCTGTTAGTATTAATGCAACCTAGGCAGCATGCTTCCTGTGCACAGCAGCAGCCACCATGTGCAGACATCTTCCCTTCTATGGATACCTTCACTATTCATTTTAATCAGATTTAACTCGTTTTGATCAGATTTAACTCATATAAGCTGGGAGTTGTGGCTCACGCCTGTAACCCCAGCACTTTGGGAGGCCAAGGTGGGTGGATCACTTGGGGTCAGGAGTTCAAGACCAGCCTGATCAACATGGTGAAACCCCATCTCTACTAAAAATACAAAACTTAGCTGGGCGTGGTGGCAGGCGCCTGCAATCCCACCTACTCAGGAGGCTGAGGCAGGAGAATCACTTGAACCTGGGAGGCAGAGGTTGCAGTGAGCCAAGATTGTGCCACTGCACTCCAGCCTGGCCTGGACAACAAAACGAGACTCCGTCTCAAAAAAAAAATAAAGATTTAACTTGTATAAAATAATGTTAAGAGGATGGGCAAGAGAGGACCCATGCATTGTAATTGTCCATGGAACCCTAATTCTTCTAGACAAGGTCATAACTTTTATGGCACCCATTATAGTAGGGAGTGAGTGCTTAATGAAGAATATTGACTGATCCCTATGGGAATATGGGTATGGACAATCTGGAGAAGTAAAACAAAAGTGAAATATTTGGCCAGGTGCGGTGGCTCACGCCTGTAATCCCAGCACTTTGGGAGGCCGAGGCGAGAGGATCACGAGGTCAGGAGACCAAGACCATCCTGACTAATACGGTGAAACCCTGTCTCTACTAAAAATACAAAAAATTAGCTGGGAGTGGTAGCAGGTGCCTTTAGTCCCAGCTACTCGGGATGCTGAGGCAGGAGAATGGCGTGAATCCGGGAGGCAGAGCTTGCAGTGAGCCTAGATCGCGCCACTGCACTCCAGCCTGGGCAACAAAGCGAGATTCCGTCTCACAAAAAAAAAAAAAAAGTGAAATATTTATGGTGACACTGAAGTATTGTGTTTTTGAGTGGCAGAGTCACACTCTGAACTGCACTGATCTTAATAACAGAACGAATGGCCCATAAGTTTTGTGAGATGTGGATGGAAGCAAATTGATTTGGAGATAGATCAGCATGAGTTGGCATTTGAGGAATCCTTTGAAAGTTTTCTGTGAAGAATTCATAGAGAATAATCAACATGATTCCAGGCTGGAATGTAGTGCATGACAGCCTTGACCTGCTGCGCTTAAGCAATTCTCCCACCTCAACCACCGAGTAGCTGGGACTGCAGGTGCATACCACCACATCCAGCTAATTTTCTGTAGAGATGAGGTCTCACTGTGTTACCCAGGCTTGTCTCGATCTCCTGAGCTGAAGTGATCCTGCTACCTCGGCCTCCCAAAGTACAAGGATAACAAGCATGAGCCACTGCACCCGGCCGAAAACGAACTTAGTTTTTAAAAAAAACTAATTTACTTGAGAAAATACTGAAGATTTGATAAAATATTGACTATAGAATTTTCAGTACTAGTTTTAGAAATCCTTATAAAAAGACATTTCACTCATGTAATATTGGGCAATTTTGGTTATTGAACTTCTTTTATCACTTCTTTCCCATAGCTCTGCAAGTGAGTCTGGTTCTCAAAGCACTTGTGATCCACTTGTGACTCCAACAGCCCTGGCTGCCTGTACCAGAGTTGACTCCTGCTTTACCCCATGGTTTGTCCCATCCCTTTGCGTTTCCTTCCAGTTTGCTCACCTGGAATTTCATCTTTGTCATCACCTTGACCAACTAGGCACAGGTACTCTTTTCTTTAGCATCAGAATAACATCCATTTAATACTTACCATTTTCTCTTGAGTGTTTTCAGAACAGAAGTCATCAGTCTTAGATAACGTATCTTCAGGAAGTATAAAGCGAGCAGTGGCAAAGTTATCCTGGGGTTGACTTGGCAACACAGGCATAACCTTTACTTCTGAACCAGCTTATGAACCTATTATATAAATTGTCAATGGTACTGAGCTGACATGTTTTTGAATGCTACCTAATGAGAATTTTTCAAGGAAGTTAGTTTTACTATAATTCCAATTATGATCTTGTATTAGTTCATTTTTCACGCTGCTGATAAAGACATACATGAGACTTCAAAGAAAAAGAGATTTAATGGATTTACAGTTCCACATGGCTGAGGAAACCTCACAATCAGGGTGGAAGGCAAGGAGAGCAGGTCACGTCTTACATGGATGGTAGCAGGCAAAGAGAGCTTGTGCAGGGAAGCTCCAGTTTTTATATAACCATCAGATCTTGTGAGACTTATTCACTATCAGGAGAACAGTGCAGGAAAGACCTCCCCCACTGATTCAGTTGTCTCCCACCGGGTCCTTCTCACAACATGTGGGAATTCAAGATGAGATTTGTGTGGGGACACAACCAAACCATATCAGATCTCTTTGAAAGAAATATGTCTGTTCTTGTTCAGCATCCTGAGTCATTACATTAGTAGCAAATAGATTCCAAAAATACTTGGTATTGCCTGATTTCAAAAGCATGAGCACCTTCCACAAAAGATAGGCACAGTCTCAAATTAATTTAAAGGGGTATCATTTTTACAAGTTTAGAAGGAAGTTTAAATTTTCCCACACACCAAAAGTGGCCTTTTATAAGTTTACTAATGTTATTTGAACAATTATTTCTCAATCTTTATGTTCTGTACCAAACCTTTTCTAGGTGATACATGTTGATTCATGTATTAGGTTTTTAATCTACATGTAATAAAGGGAGGAGGAGAAAATCAGATTAAAACCAAACATAGCTGGCCGGGCATGGTGACTCACGCCTGTAATCCCAACACTTTGGGAGGCCGAGGCAGGTGGATCACGACGTCAGGAGATCGAGATCATGTCTCTACTAAAAATACAAAAAAATGAGCCAGGCATGGTGGCACGTGCCTGTAATCTCAGCTACTAGGGAGGCTGAAGCAGGAGAATCACTTGAACCCGGGAGGCAGAGGTTGCAGTGAGCCAAGATCACACCACTGCACTCCAGCCTGGGCGACAGAGCAAGACTCCGTCTCAAAAAAAAAAAAAAAAAAAAAAATAAAAAAAAAAAAAAAAAACATAGCTGCTGTTAAGCATCTTGCCGTTTCAGCAAAAATGGAGTTTAACCTGCTTTCTCTAACTCTCTTTGAGTCATATTTTTGTTTTGTTTTTTGAGATTCAATTGGTAGATACAGAGCAGTTCTATAAAATTCTCTTTAGATGGATACCTGCTTTTCAGTTTATTTATTTGCTTCTGTGATCAATTTTTTGTGAAAGTAACTTTTGGACAATATATATTTAAGAGGCCTACTTGAACAAAACAGTTTTGTTTTCAGATATCAAATGGGAATCCAAAGATTGTAATATCTTCAAGAAATAATTTGAATTTATTAAACACCAAAAACTCATTTCAATAATCAAAAAGTGAATAGTTTGAATGTCATTTCACCCTTTATTTTCACAAAGTATTGGCTCATCTTAATTGCTGTCTTTCTTGTTTGTTTTCTCAACAGCTGCACCACAGTACCTACAGCCATTTGTTTCTGATAGAAATATGCCATCTGAACTAGAATACATGATTGTTTCCTTCAGAGAACCACACATGTATCTTCGACAGTGGAATAATGGTTCTGTCTGTCAGGAGATCCAGTTCTCAGCTCAAGCAGACTGTAAACTTCTAGAGTGCAGAAATGTCACTATGCAAAGTGTGGTGAAACCCTTCAGCATCTTCGGGCAGATGGCAGTTTCCAGCGATGTAGTAGAAAAGCTGCTTGACTGCACCGTGATAGTTGATTCTGTATTTGTAAACGTTGGACAGCATGTAGTCCATTCTCTAAACACTGCAATACAAGCTTGGCAACAGGTATGCACATTCCATAACAGTTTACAGTTTAGTCACATATGATATTTTATTAGGTTCTGTATGCTATCACTTCTGATAATAAGTTAAACACAAACAAAAATGTGAGAGAATGAAGAATTTGATGGGCACCATTATACTTGAGGCCTTCTCTGTTTTGGCAAAGTGATACATGTTATTTTTGAAACACTGGAGAATATGGGTTCTCTACACATGCATTGGAGATCATGCCCACATTTTTGTGACTAATGTACCACATCTGTGTGGAAAGTAACATATTCCCAGAAATTTTTTCCAAGTATTGTGGCTTTAGTTTGCCAAAGCTTCAACTTAGCTATGTATCAAATTGTCTAAGTGTCCATTGCAGAAATAAAGAACCTGTGTGACCCTTTCTGATGATAAGCATTCCATCTTTTCAAACCAACCAACAAACAAAAAGCAGTGAGATGAAATATGTGAGTACAATACAGTCTTAGTTTTTTCCTCTACTCTCATTCTGACTTTTTGATTCACTAAAAAGTACTGGATAATGGATTTTTTTAATCAGTTAGAGAGCCTTGATTATTTTAATAATTGTTTAACTTTTATTTCTTATCAGAAATAAACCAAACCAAAAAAAGGGATGAAGTATAAGTCTATGATAAGTGGCATATTTAAAATGGGAAACCTGTCCATGTCTGCTAGCACCAAAGTAACTTCACAGAATATTTGGATGATAATAAGTTCAGCGATTTAAGAACAAATCACTTCTGTTTCCCTTACTGATTTTAGTGTTATATCGTATTTCCATCAAGTTTGTGTTGCTATTTAAGCTGAGACTTTTCCCCACATTTTGTATATGTTACACACATTTGTGTGAAGCTGGCTCCCCAAGAGAAACGGTCCTTCATCCCCCACTGACCTCCTTTTGGAATGGAGCAGTTAAAGGGAAGAGAAGCTTTTGTTCTTTAACTTAAGAATTTGTATGGGAATAAATGTTTTTCTTTATATGCATGAAGACCTATACAAGACCAAGGAATTAATTACCTAACATGGCACTACAATAGCAAAGGGAAAGAAGATAACACATCTGTTTTATATTTTAAAAATCTTTTTTAAGGGCATTCCATGGTTTTCTTGTTGCAAAGGACATGCGTAAAATAAGAGCTAGTGTGATCTAAATCTTTGCAGCTGGTTCAAATAGCCATGTGAAAAAAACCTCTATGGATCCAATTTCTGTTTTTTGGTCATATTTTGAACAATGCATTTAATAAAAAACAAACCTAGAAAATATAAAAGAATCATTGATAGAACATTTAAACCCAGGATATTTTTGTCTTGGTATCGGCCATTATAAGGGGACTCATGTGTAGCAACTACTGCAAAATGGCCTTCAGAAATACCAGTTTCCTCCCAGGGTAAAAATACTCTCTTAGACACAGCTATACATATAAATAAAATATGGTGCATAAATATTTAAATGTTTTAAACCACATCAGAGTGTGAATGACTGACTGGCTAACATAGTGCCTTGAAGGAATATTCTGAGTTTTTTTAAATGGAATTGTATATTTGATTAAGTAGAGCCATATGTCACGTAGCATATTGCTGACAGGTACATTCTATGAATAGTTGGTTCTGATTTATACAGGGATTTGGCAACGTTAACATGAGCCACAAGAGGATATACTTCTGTAATTGTTGCTGTAATTTTCTTGTTTCCTCTCATGTCAAGGGTACTTGCCACCAAGTTTTAATGTGGTAGGCACCTAACCCTGTGTATTCTAAAGTAAATATGAACGTGCACTGCTTTGAAATTATAGGACATTTGACATTGAAATGGGCTTACAAAGGGTTATTAAGTTCATTGTTTCTAAGATGTTCTGAATGTGGTTTATCCCCTTTCGAAAGGGAAGTTTAGTTTCCCAAACTTGAATTTTATTGTGTGTATACTGCTCACATACAGTATAATTGCTGCCAGTGAAAAATATGAATTTAATAAGCAAGCAAAGTGATTTTAGTTCTCCACATACTTTTTATTGGATTCATATTGGAGACAAGTCATTTTTCCCCAGTGTGGATGGACCAGACAGTTGAAGCATGAAACAATTTGGCCTTCCACCTTTAGGTCATGAGTTCAAGATTAACAGAAGCCTTCATCAGTGTCTGATTTCTCTGGCTATAGATTTTCTTTTCTCTTTTATAAATGATGACTGTTTTGTGAAAACAGATTAAGGATCCAAAATGCCACTTGCAATCTGTTTTATATTTCTATGTCACTTTCCCAGATTTGGACAAAATAGTATTAAAAGGGTTTTTTTCTTAAGGTTACACTTATGTGTCTTCTCTAACACCAAAATGGTATCTCTGTTTAATTGCAAATGCTTGTATGACACTCGATGAAACTTAAATGTGGATAAGCCATCTTTTAATTACAATTCCAAGTGAGCATTCTGAGGCTCAACATCTATGATGTGATGTCAAATACATATGAACTTTTTAATATTATAACAGAATTTAAAACATTCCAGGAAATGCTTAAACTTATTACAGTTATAATGAACTCTACAGATGAAGGAGCAGTAGAGAAATAGTTCCCTGAGGACTTTGAATATTCTTTAGAAAAATGTAAACAACCCCCTTGTGTTCTTTAATTTACATTTTTTCCTAAAACCCTCATCATTTATTAAAGGTCAGTTTTTAGAGATGAAGAAAGTAATATGATTTTTTTTCTACTCAAGCCCCATCTGGTAACTTAACCTCTGTGTTACCAGCAGATTGATCCCAATTCATTATGAAAACTGAATTTTAATCTCAGGATGTGTAACTAAGTGGGAGATTGGAATCATATTCCTTTCTTCATGTCTGTACTCGCACTGAAAGGAAAGAAAAATGTTTACAAGTAGAGCAGTTCATGTTGATTATATAATGCTCAATGGAAAAATCTCGTCAAAACTAATTACATACTATGATTCCAGTTTGATTAAAGGTTTGTAGATAAATATATAAAAAAGGATTGGATAGGACAGACTAGAATATTAACAGGCAGGACATTCAGAAGGGAAAAATTACTTGAAGAAAATTCACCAAAATGTTAATAGTAGTTATTGCTGAGTTTAAAATTAAAGATTTTTAAAAATCCATACTTTCTGTATTTCCTAATTTTCCCTCCCCTTATTCTCCCTTCCCCTTCTTCTCCCCTTTATTTTCTAACTTTGTACAGTGAATATATAATTATAGTTTTACAAATTACATCTACTAAAGTTTTTGTTTATTTCCTAAGTATTTATCGGCCAGGCATTATGCTGGATACCAGAGATAAAACTGTAAAGAATACAGACGTGGTTGCTGCCCTTCTGCAGCATAAAGTCTAATTATGGAGACAATATTGAACCCATAATGGTACAAATTAACAAGTGCTGTGAAGGTGAAATATAGAATCTTATATAAGCATAAAATAGGAGAACCTAACTTGACCCGGGAGGATCTCAGAAGGCTGCTCTTAAAACCAGCCTTAAAACAGGAATCTGAAAGTTGAATAGAAACAAGTTGGTCAAACAAGAAATGGAGAAAAAGATGTCTAAGCAGAGGGAGGCTCTGAGGCAGGAAGCAGTTTGATGTGTTGGATGAGTTGGAAGGAGGTCAGCATAGTGCTGGAGCAGCTGGAAAAGGCTGGTGGAGCTGGAGTGTCCTGAACAAATGCCCTCAGCAAATGGAGAGTAGCTCAAGATGCAGTTGGAGGCATGGGCAGGGGCTGGGTAAAACAATTCATCTAAAACTCAACAGCAGGCAAGTTTTGAAATCATTGCTACCATTAAAAGCCAGAGTAGAGAGTATTATGGTAGATGACCGATGCTTGTTGTTATGAGTACTTTGGTCTCACTTAGCCAGAAACTCTTTTGGTGGTTAGTGTGACTGTGAAGCAAGGTTCAGTTCAATGGGAACAAATGGATGATGTGAGAGGGCTTAGAAGTCCTCAAGGACCTCTGGAAAAATGAGGTATGTCAGGGCCACTTCACCACCTGCAGCATGGAGCCTGCCCACCTACTTCAAGGGCATTTTGGATGACTAGGAGTAGACTCTGTTTCCCAAGATGAGTCTGTACCCTGATGGGTACAAGTCTGGTCATGGCCCAGGCTGGATTCCAGGTACATTCATCTGTAGTCTCCTTGGCCTCATGCCTCCTCTGTACTTGAATCACAATGCTTCTGAGTTGTATCTCTGTTTACTCCCCTACTTCTCAGTAAAGTGGCAAATGATGGAGCGTGGCATTTTGACATTATTTAGATCCATACGGGAAATAGAGGCCAACTGGAGAAACATGTTATCTCCCATTATCTACAAATGAATTAGCTACTTATGATTTTTTTCTTATATTCTCAAGTTAATCATTTATTTAGCATTCTTTTAAGTTTACCAAAAGTGTGTTTATTGCTTTTAAGCCATAGTCTAACTAGAGTGATAAAAGAGTAAGCACAGAAATACTTTATTACTTTGCCAGTGTTTTAATGTAGCAACAACCAGTGGAGGCACCATTAAATGAAAAAGGAGTTATCAGCACAGGAACATATTATTAATTTGCTGCGCTTTAGCTGACTAATGAAGGATTTTAGCTGATTGATGACTATTAGCTGAAACAGATACCGAAAAGTGTTTCAACTCACATTATTTCTCATGAAAACTGCAACTTGGCTTACAGTGACTCTGGAATTGATCTGTTTTGTATGTTCAGCCTCTTAACAATAGAGGGAAAGTTATGGTTTTATTTACATCTCTCCCTGAGCAGATTTACACACATATCCACCCTCCCCCTTAAGGGATCTGGGGATGTTTTACCTAAATGACTCTTACTTTCTGTAGGGTACAAACTGTGGCTTTGGTAATTGGTCTTGATTGTTGAGTTTAGAAGCCGGGAACATGGTAATTCTAGCCTCCAGTACTCTGTTCAAAAACATGCACTACCCAGTACAGCACTCTTTGTAGCATGTTAATTCACTTTAAGAAATGTTAAAAGTTTGAAGGATCTCATTGTTCTTTTACTCTTCAGTGTGTATGATTTATTTTGAGGGAGTATAAATCAAAACACATTCTTGAAACATCTAAAATCTCTTAAAGGTATTTTGTGTGTGTGTGTGTGCTTATCCTGGCAGTATAGAATACTTTGTATACCAGAGCTAATGACAACAGATCTTTTAGGGTTTCTGTGTTGTAACAATCGCCACTGGGCAGACAGCTGCCAAACATCTTGCAATTAATCTGATCCATGTTGGCTTTCGTATCCTTTTTCTTTCAGAACAAATGCCCTGAGGTAGAGGAGTTGGTCTTCAGCCATTTTGTGATCTGTAATGACACACAGGAGACACTGCGGTTTGGCCAGGTGGATACTGATGAAAATATTCTGCTGGCGAGTCTCCACAGTCACCAGTACAGCTGGCGCTCTCACAAATCCCCACAGGTATTTGAGAAACACCCTTACAAACAGCCATTGTTAAGGTTGGGGATTCATTTCTTCTGCACTTGTGTGCTTGTCCAGTTATTTTCCTTTTTAAGTCTCCGAAGGAACCACACAGCGTAGCTACATCTGACGGAAACTCAAGAGTGTTTAGAGATGGGAGCACACGCTTCTCTTGGAATGGAGTGTTTTCCTGTTTAGCCCGGGTGCTTGGGGGGCAGCAGGGTGTGGTGATGAAGAGGCTGACTCGAGAGCCAGGTTTGGATCCTAGCTGTGTATAACTTTGCTCTACTTTCTGTTCTTCAGTTTTCTCATATGTATAATGGGGATAAAAGTAGTACCTATTTCAAAGGGTTATAAGGACTAAGTGAATTCATGCATATAAGGCATTAATATGTAAGCATTATGTGTTGGGTATTATTATTCATTTGTTTCTTCAGATTTTTTTCTGTGTGTGTCCTTGGTAGCAGGCACATGCTAGGCACTGGGAATTCAAAAAGAGGTAAGTCACAGGCCTTGCCCTCTGAGGACAGCTCACAATCTGTGATACAATGACAATGAAAAACTACGTCCAAGGCAGCACTGAGAAAAGACACACCAGAGGATGTCTGTTTTCCAAGTAGTGTAATTTCATTTTCCTGTCCCTTTAGATGGGAATAATTAGAGATATGTGCCCTGTAGTGATAATATGAAGATGAATTAAATACAAAGATGTAGTCTTAAGTGAGCAAAATAAATCCTAGGAAGTACTCTCAAGAATAATGTATTTGTTAAACTGGATAATAAGGAAACTACTGCCTGCTTGTGATTAAAAGAAAGTCATTAGATTAGAGAACAAGTTTTCCCATCTGGTCTCTAGACCAGCATCAGACTACATTATACCCTTGGGCTCCAAATGAGGGTAGCTAGATGCTGATTTCTTACTTGTTTTTTCATCAGATTGCCACACTATTGGTATACAATTTGGAAAAGTAGCTATAATGCAGTATTTCTTATTTTGTTCACATTAATCTGACAGGACACTGAAATACATGACTTTTTTTCATAAAAATTTTCTCACATGATATGGTATTACACTCATATTTTTAGGGTAAATCACATACCCTTGTTTTCTAATTTTCCTCTTGAGAAATGTCCATGTTAGAAGTATTTAAGTTGTTTCTCACTTGTAACATAAAGGATGTTTTATTTGTTTTAAATTCATCTGTTTTTTATTTTTTGCCTATGGATTACAAAAGTGAGAGCATACAGGTATACAGACAAAACCAAACAAAAACACCTATAATTCCAACCACCTAGAGAGAACTCATATTAACACTTGCTGTATAACCTGTTAGATCTTCTAAGTTTCCATTGCCATTGCATTCCCAGCAGTGAATTGTGAGGGACAGGAAAGAAGCCTCTGAGAAGCTACAGTAACATGTAATTGTACACTGTACTTGTAGCCACTTTACTGATGCACACACAGCAAGCTCCAGGCCTTAGCCGGTAGAAAGCAAAGCAGAGGAAGCTTAACTCTCCACAGTCAATTTGAAGATGCATAGCTTGCATATCCCTCAGAGATCCTCAGGATTCCCTGGACACTGGAGCCAGGATGGGAAGGTGATCATAAGAGAACAACTGGCTCAGGAGTGTGGGGAGCAGTAGTGTTCATGTTACAGACATATAGTTTCTGGGTAGAGAGGAGGTCAGCAGGAAAGAATGAATAGACAACCACTGTCACCAGCACACCTTTCATTTTCATACTTGTTTGCACTATTTCAAAGGCCTTTTTGTATTTATTACAAGTTTTATTTTCACAGCATTCCTGTGTAGTATTATTTGTTATGCATATTTTATAGATAAGGAGACAAATAGAAATGTTAAGTTAGGTAGTGGTAGAGTTAGGACTGAACTCCTTATCTTTTAATTATCAATACAGTGTCACTTCGACTTTGTCTCACTCCCCTAGGTTTTGGCAGCATGATTTGTCTGTTAGAATAGCCAGGCTGTGAAGTTTGAAAAGAAGGGCTGAGAAATCTCTGGAATAGTAGGCCACAACTAAAGCTAAACTAATAGGGGATTCTTAGTCCAAGTATGAACTTTGCAAAGTCTTAACTGTGTTACCAAAAATAATAGGAGCTTTTTAATGACAAACTGTAAACATAAAACAGGTATCTAATAAACTTTGTTCTGTCTTTTAAATTTGTAACTGCATCTTGTGGATGCAACTTTTAAAATAAGCTGCAGTCATTATAATCTTAAGACTAAAACCTAGATGATATTTATAAAAAACAATGTCTTCTTACTATATTTCTATATGCTAATGTAAGTGTTTTAGGACCCTCTGAAGCCAGAAGCCTTAATGGGCCCAGGGGGTCTTCATGGAATTCCTTACATTCACAGTTGCAGATTCTGCTGTGTTCTAATGAGTCTACGTGAGGATCAGAAAAACTAGCCACTCAGCTTCAAACTGCACCTGGAGCTTGTCATAGATGCACAATTGAGCAAAATATTCCTTTTTCCAGACTCCAAGTCATATCCTGCATCGCCCAGCAAGCTTCGTTTTAGGAACATTTGTGTCTGCATGTTTATGCTGCCTTGGGTGTTAGTCAATTCATAGTCTCAGGGAGGATTTCTAAAGTTCATGGAACTTAACTCCATTAAACAATGTAACTAACATTGCAGAGATCAACAAAGTGGCAGTGACACCTGGAAAGGTTTCAAAGAGGTCAAGATATCTTAAAACCACACAAGAGGTTGCTAACAACAGTTAAGTCCCAGTAGGATGAAAAGAAACATGGACACAACCAATTCTAGAAATCCAAAGCTGACAAACCTTTCAGAATTGAAAGTCATAAAATGCTCCTTATAGTTTCTAACACATACTCTGGGGCAGAATCACTTAACATTCTGGATATCTCACAACAATTTCTTGCCTAAACAAACAAAGGAAGAAGAAAACTATTTCCTAGGGAATAATTGAATATATTCAGCTGCACAGAATCATAGATGCCATCACAAAGGGCTCTTAAATATTCCAATTCAGTAGACTTTAGATCAGGTTGGATGAGAACAATAACCAGCAAGGGACTGCTCTTCAGAAAAGTATGTCACATTACGCTACATTGAATCTAGGGACTAGAGGTGTGAGTGTATAAATGTTTCCCCACAATATAGGCAGTATGTGCAGTTCATAGTCAAGGGAAGCTTTGTTTAATTTAGACAAACAAGCTATAGTGACATCAACTAGTAGGATCAACATAAAACCAACTAGCAGGATTTATGTAGAGGCTGTTTAACTTCCTTTTTTGGTTAATAGAGAGCACTTTTGGTTAAACTGCTTGGAATAGTATTGCCTTTATCTTTTATGTAAAGATTTACACTTGCTTTTAACCTCAAACATGTACAATTTATGGATTATGCATTTTTTTCAGAATTGCAGAATTCTAGTTACCAATGACTTAATTGTGGTAATCAAACCATCAAACAAGTGGAAATAGGCTCTAGACAGACCTATGGAAAATAATATAACATTTATCCTAAATGAATATAACAGAAGTTTCATAAGCGCATGAAACAGTAAATATTTAAAACCGCAGGTCAGGAATAGTGGTTCATGCCTGTAATCCTAACACTTTGGGAGACTGAGGCAGGAGGATTACTTGAGGCCAGAACTTCTCAAGACCAGGCTGGGCAACATAACGAGACCCAATCTCTACAAAAAATTTAAAAATTATTGGGGTATGGTGGCACATATCTGTAGTCCTAGCTACTTGGGAGGCTGAGGCAGGAAGGAGTATTACTTGAGCCCAGGAGTTCAAGACCAACCTAGGCAATATAATGAGACCCCATCTTAAATAACAAAGCAAAATGTAACAAGGTAAAATTAATTTCAATGAGCAGCAGAGCATCTTGGAAATATTCATTAAACAGAGTGACACATAGAGACAAAAATATAAATCCTATATTACTTTAAAGCAGAGGTGGCAAACTTTTCCTATAAAGGGCCAGATAGTAAATATTTTAAGCTTTCAGGATTTACAGTTTGTTGCAGCTACTCAACTCTGTGTAAAATCAGCCATAGGTGATATATAAATGAATGAGTGTGGCTATGTGCCAATGAAACTGTATTTATGGGCAATAACATTTAAATTTAGCCGGGCGCGGTGGCTCACGCCTGTAATCCCTGCACTTTGGGAGGCTGAGGCGGGCGGATCACGAGGTCAGGAGATCGAGACCATCCTGGCTAACACGGTGAAACCCCGTCTCTACTAAAATACAAAAAATTAGCCGGGCGCGGTGGCGGGCGCCTGTAGTCCCAGCTACTCGGGAGGCTGAGGCAGGAGAATGGCGCGAACCCGGGAGGCGGAGCTTGCAGTGAGCCGAGATGGTGCCACTGCACTCCAGCCTGGGCGACAAAGTGAAGACTCCGTCTCAAAAAAAAAAAAACATTTAAATTTCATATAATTTTCAAACATCACAATTATTACTCTTTTGATTTTTTCCATCCATTTAAAAATGTAAAAACCATTCTCTGCTCATAGGCTATCCAAAAATAGGCTACATGCCAAATTTGGCCTATAAGCCTAAGTTTGCCAACACTTGCTTTAAGATTTCTCAATTGATCAAATTCAGTAGACTAAAGGTTTGATTTAAAATTGTTTTCACTCTGACCTCACTGGTATTCCTATCATTTGAAAGCTTGGTACAAAGTTCCAGAAATTGAGAAATGACAGATAATCGTTTAAATCTAACTTTTATGTAATTAACCTGTACTCACCAAATTACAGTAAAATATTTTTATTATACTCGTTCTGGTCCTAATCAGTGTATAACAGAAAGTTCTCCGGTTTTCTTTTTGTATATAACAATATTTTAAAATGAAACCTGGTCATTTCTTCATTTGTCTAAAATGGAAAGCAACAGGTTTTGAGTATCTGCCTATCTTTTAGTAATTCCAGCCAGTTGTCAGTTTCATTAACGAGACTGTAATTCTTAGTTACTATGCTTTACAAATCCATTTGTATAATGCATGTATACATATATATTTAGAGAAAGAGCATATTTCTTGTTGCCACAGTAACAATTTAAAAACTTAAAAAGCAGACCTGGGGGACAAAGAAATACTCTGCGTTGCCAAAGCTGATAAATTTTTCAAGTGTTCTCCTATGTGTGCATGCATGTTAAAGTTTGTTTAGAAAAGGCAAATGAATAGACACTATTACACACTGGAGTTGCTAATGGAATTGGTACTTAATTTCTAGAAAGCAGTTGGGTAAGAAACTTCAAAGCTATTAAAATTATCGTCGACTTTGACCCAGTAAGTCTCCCAATAGTAATCTACCCTCTGGAGAGAATGCAAATTAAAACAAAGATTTTTATACAAACAAAGTTTATCACAGTTTGTCACAAAATATTTAAAGCACCAAAATGTTCACTTTTAAGGAGTTAAGTAAAATCTGGCATAAGACTATCTTATAGATATATTATGGGATCTTTACATTTTTACATGGAATGGGGGAAGTGCTACCTATCATATCATATAAGTCACAAAAGCAGAATATAAAATTCTATATATACAATGTGATCATAACAACACACAAGTAAATGCATTAAAAATACTGGAAAAAGACATGTCAAAATGTTATCACTAGTTGCCTCTGAATGTTGAGTTAAGGTGATATACATCTATTTTTGTAACATTTTTATGTACTTTTCAACTTCTTAATAAGGACAAAGAAATTAAATTTGAGACATTAAGCACCACACACACCCAAAATTCACATACAGACTAAAAGGAACTCCAAATACTAACTCTTAGGAACACCGGCAAGTGTAATGATATATCAAGAGTGTTATCTTTATTACTTCTTATACAAACTACGGCAATAGTTTTTCTCAGTTGTTCTCTTCGTTAACAGTTTTACCCTGTTTTAACTCTGACTTATCTTGCAGACTACAGCTGAAGTAATTTTCCTAAATGCTTTGTTACACTTTCCTGTCCAGAAACCATCACAGGCTACACCATGATTTATTAAATAATATCCAAATTATCTGGCATCCAAGGCCTAACTCAGTCTTTTCACAGGCCCTCCTGTCGGCCATTATTTCTCTGTAGCTGTTTATTTAGTCTCCCTTACGTTCATTTTTTAATCAGTATATTTTTATGTATTACCTATTGTGTTTAAATATATACATTCTTCCAAAGAACTTACTATCTATTGAGGGACCCAGAAAAGTAAACAAAGTATTATAGACATGACAGTATCTATCAATCTATCAGGATATCATTGCAGTAGTTCAGGACAGAGAGAAACGAGGGGTGACTAATGAAAACACTAGCCGTAGGGAAGAAATGCCAGGGAATCAGGAAGTAAAATCAATTGCATCTGGATATGAACAAAGTCTTAATGGGAACCCAAAGGAAATGTTTCCAAACCCTACATGAGGATGGGAATCTGGCAAGGCTTCCAGACAGAAGGGATATTTGTATTACATGTTAATGCCTTGGAGTTAGCTAGGCCAGTGAAGTGAGGGTGGAGGCAATATTCCAGCTAAAAGGACCAACATGTGTGAAAGCCACAGAGACACAAAACAATATGGCACAGAAGGGGAACTTGACTAATTTGGCTACAGTGTAGAGCACATGTGTGGAGCTGCAAGAGGGGGAAATAGGCTAAGGCCATGAGGGCTCTTGTATGCTGTGCTAAGTTTTAATGCTGTCTTCAGGCCATGATAGCACAAAGGTATGATAATCTACATACCCAGAGAGATCAAAGTTAGCTTTCCACAGAAGCTGAGTTTGAACAGTAAGTATAGGTTGCCCCAGTGGACGATAGTGGAGGAAGTATGCCAAGAAGCATCAGGGAGGTTATATAAACAGCAAGTTATGGTCAAGGGATTTCAGGTTTTGTGCAGTGTAACTCAATCATAAAAATTGCAGAGGAAATATATGCTGGTCCACTGGCTCTTAGAGTGGTAGTGGTGGGGAACCCCTGATTGTAGGGATGGCCAACTTTCATGGTGTAAATACTCCAAAGCTTATTTCAAGCTACCAATGGTTTGACCACCAGTTTGCAAAATCTCTGAATACTTAATTGCTGGTTTTCACAAACAAGTATGAGCCAGCTCCAGCACACCACTGTCTGGTGGAGTTATGTTCTCAAGAGCCTGGGAATCCATTTCAAGAAGATATACATCTATGTGATGGGCAGCTCTTGGCTACTGAACGGGTTTAAGTAGAGGAATGCCATGATCACAGATGTATTTCAGAAAAGTTTTAGTGTATTTGAGAAGAGAGTCTAGAGAAGATTGAGAATACAAGCAGAGACTACTATGGGTACTGCTGCATAGTCCAGGAGTGAGAGAGATTATAGTAACAGAGCTAAGACAAAGTAGAAGGCATTAAATGATATAAATGCCTAAGAAACTGATATTTCTGTGAATAACAGCCACACATTCTGAACAGAACTTAAAAAACAACAACAACAACAACAAAACAAACAACAACAACAACCAGAAAAACTACCTGAAGGCTCTGGAGACTAAAACAAAGGCAGATTTTGGAGGGGAGTCAAAATTTTGAGCAAGTAATTTGCAGGATGACTTTCCCATTTTTTTGACTTTGCCTTGAGGCAACTGCAGTCACGGCAGAACAGGGGTGGCCTATCATCTTTCTGGCCCAGCGTTCCAGGGGAAATAGCCAAGCATCCGAGGATGCTAGAGAGTGAAGAGAAAACCCTGGAGAGGAGAAAGCCATAAAATGGGAATATAATATTTTTAAATTTGGTCCAACTGTTCAGCTGACTGCTGAACGACACACATGCTTGGGGCAAACTGAATGCAGTTTGTACCCAAGGCTTAAAGAAGTAAACTAACCTGAGCTGCTGCTCACCCAAGTATGAGAATTTCCAGTTTGAGTCTAAACAAGTTAGTTACCTGTTAACTACAAACATCAACACTCTTTGGAGCAGTCATAAGAGAATCCAGAGTCTCCACAACAAAACAGGTACAATGTCCATAATGTAACCCAAAATTACTTGACAGATAAGAGGAAAAAAAAATGTTACTCAGTTTCAAGGGAAAGACAATTAATAGATGTTAATCCAAAGATGACCCAGATGTTGGCATTATCAGACATGTACTCTAAAGTGTCTGTGTCAGAGGTGAAGGGATTTTACAGATGTAATTAAGGTCCTAAATTAGTTGATTTTTAGTTAATCAAGAGAAAAAATCTTTGGATGGGCCTAAGATAAAAACCCTAAAAGAGTGATTGGACCCTTTTGTAAGGAGAGAGAGGCATAGAGGCTCCTGCTGGCCTTGGGAAGCAAACTGTCATATTATGATGGCCTATTAAGAGGGTTCTGGGGCAGGGAGCTGTGGGAAGCCTCCAGAACCAGCACGAGGCAGTAAGAAGTTAAGGCCCTTGTCTTATAGCCACAAGAAAATAAATTCTGCCAACAACTTAAGCAAGCTTGAGTGGAGTCTTACGAACCCTAAACAGAGAACGCAGCTAGCTATACATGGACTCTTGACCAACAGTCACTGTGAGAGAGTAAATGTGTGTTGTTTTAAGCTGCTAAATTAGTACTAATTTGTTACAGAGCAATAGAAACATAATACATGGGCCAAGCATGGTGGCTCACGCCTGTAATCCTAGCACTTTGGGAGGCCATGGCAGGTGGATCTCTTGAGTCCAAGTGTTAAAGAGCAGCCTGGGCAATATGGTAAGATCCTGCCTCTACCAAAAAAAATTAGCCAGGCATGGTGGTGCACACCTATAGTCCCATCTACTAAGGAGGCTGAAGTGGGAGGATTGCTTGACCCTGGGAGACGGAGTTGGCAGAGAGCTGAGATCACACCACTGCACTCCAGCCTGGGCAACAGAGCAAGACCCTGCATGAAAAAAATATGTGTGTGTGTGTGTGTGTGTGTGTGTGTGTGTGTGTGTGTGTGTATGGAGACAGGGTCTTACCCTCTCCCCATATATATATATATATATAAAGTACATGATGGAAGAATAAAGTAAATTTGAAGATATCAGGAACATCATTATGAAACTACTGAAAACCAAAAATAAAAGAGGAAATTTTGAAAGCAGCCAGAGGAAAACACATTACCTACAACACATTAGGAGAACAACAATCAAATTACTACGGACTTCTCTTTAGATACCATGGAGGCTAGAAGACAGTGGAACAGCATCTTTAAATTGCTGAGAGAAGGTTTAACTTGATAGAGGTCTGTTTGGAAGATATTTGGGAGGTTAAAATAACCAGGATTTGATTATTGATCATGGAAGAGAAGGGTCTGGTTTGACTCTGAGATTTCAGACTTAGGTGATGTGTTGCCAGTTTTGCTATTGGCCAAGACCAGGGAGCTGAGTAGGAAAATGTTTGAGAGACAGATAATGGGGCAGGGTGTAAGAGCACAATAGAGTAATCCTGAAAACCATTTTGGACACATTTAATTTTAGGCTGCTATAGAGGGCAGGAAGGCTGGTATATTAGAAAAAGCACAAATTTGAAGCCATAAATACCTGAGTTTCACTCCTAAGGTTTGATAGCTGCATGAAGAATGGACAGTTTCTTAATTTCTTGGAGCTTCAACTTCCTCTTCTGCATAATTAAGTGACTATTGTAAGTATTCCATGAAAAACATTCATAAAGCTCCTAGTAAAGGACTCAGCTTGGCTGGGTGCAGTGGTGGCTCACGCCTATAATCCCAAAACTTTGGGAGGCTAAGATAGGAAAGATAGCTTGAGGCCAGGTGTTTGAGACTAGTCTGGGGCAACATAGCAAGACCCTGTCTATACAAAACATTTTTTAAAGTAGAAAGAACTTGGCTCTCTATAACCAAGGGTTCCTTTTTAGTCCTTTGCCCCTAACTAGACATCCAAATGGACATGTAAAGTAGGCAAATTCAATGTAAGAGGCTGGAGCTCAAAAGAATAGTCTGACCTGGAAATACAAATTTGGCCTGTTGTTGGTGCCTAGCTAGAAGTGGGAACAAATAAGCATGCCCAAGGAGAGAGTCCTAAGAGAAGAACTATCTGTTGCTGCAGAACAATGTACAATGGTGATATAGGCATACGATAACTACAGTAGACATTTCCATGCATAAAATGAGAAAACAGAAGACACACAGGAGTTTCTGGTCCATAGAAATTCTTAAATTCAATCAGATAAATGTTGGAAGTTTCTTAATTAGTACTCAGTATTACTCCCGCTTGGAAGTAGCTCCCTGTTGCTCGTGGCTTTGTGCACTTGGCTCCAGCCTCTGAGTCACGCATTCTTTTCCATGAAAAGTAGCTTTTGTTTGCACCTTGCAGTTTTCCCAGCCTGCTTTCTGCTGGTAGAATTTTGAAGGTTCAGAGTCGTCTTTTCATTTTGTACTATCCTTACCTCTTTCAGTCTAAGTTGGCAGTGTTTCTGCCAATATTATTCTTTAAACAACTTTGTGGGTCTCTTGTTATTCTTACTGAGGTTTACTATATTAGACAAAATTACCCCCATGTATCTTTTAGATAAGCCCTTCTCTACTTGAAGATTTTTCTGATATTACTGAGGGACATAACCCTTCAGTGTCTTAGAACTCCTTTTGTTTTTGACTAGTTCTCTGAGCTATCAATTTAGGTCTTTCTAAGGTCTTTCAAAAGATTTTACAGGCATATTATTTGCTTCATATTTAGACCCAGCTTTTCTGACCATGTCCTGGATTTGATCTTTGCTGGGAAGCCATTTCTTGATTTTAGCATCATTTGCATCTCATAAGGCTAGGAACTTTCAAAATAGCAAGTCCTGGCTCCTTTTTATCTGACAGTCCTTCCTTAAGCTTATATGTCCCCTTGTGGATTTTAATATTAGCAGCAGGTAGAAGCTAGGAGGCACTTCAACACTGCCTGGAAATCTACTTAGCTAGATCATGTAGTTTATTAGGCAAATTTTCTACTTTCCGTGTTACTGCAGGTGATAGTGTTGAAAAACTTTCTGCCACCACATAGCAAGGATCCCCTTTCCACCCATTTCCAATAACATTTTTCTCACTCTCTAGCTGGCAGTCTCCTCTAGGACCATCACGTTTCTATTAATAATCTCTCTGAAGTATGTAGACATTCACTAACACTCTTTCCAAGTTCTTCCAGTTTTTACTCACTTTCCAGCTCCAAGCCTCCTCCACATTTTAGACTTCTGTTACAGTAGTATCCCATTTACAGATACTAAATCTCTATTAGTCACCTATTGCTGTATAAAAAGTTACCCCAAAACTTGAGTATGTAAAGCAATAAGCACTTATTATCCCACAGTCTTGTTAGTCAAGAATTTGGGGCATGGTCTAACTGAGTTATTCCAGCTCAGCGTTTCTGATAAGGTTGTAATCAAGACAGCAGATAGAGCTGCACTCATCTGAAGGCTCGTCTGATCTGGAAGATCCATCTCCAAAATACTTACCTCCATGACTCTTGGTAGGAGACCTCAGCACTTCACTACAGGGATCTCTCCAGAGAGTTACTTGAGTAGTCTCATGACATGGCAGCTACTGTCTTCCAGATCAAGTGATCCAAGGCAGAAGCCACAATATCTTTTATGGCCTAGCCTCAGAAGTCATTCATTGTCTTATTTGTAATATCCTACACAGATCTGCCCTATTCAGTAGGGGACTACACAAAGGCACAGATAACGAGAGGCAAGGATTACTGGGGCTATCTTGGAGGTGAGCTTGCAAAAGGATCAGTAGCTGAATTTGGGAGTTGGGCTGTGAAATAAAATGTATTGAGAGGAAATAAGAGCTGTGAGGAAAACCAAGATGTCACAGGAAAACCAGGACATAATGGTGTTTTAAAATCCAAAAAGGATATTTAGAGGGATAGAATTATCAGTGTTGTTAAATGTCCTAAGGGAACTGAGTGAGGTAAGAATTGAAAAAAAGAGACTATTGTATTTGGCAATTGGAACATCATTGATGGCTCAAGGAAAGCACTTTCAGTAGAGAGATAGGGATAAAAGCCAGATTACAGTGGGCTGAGAAGTGAATGGGAAGTGATGAAGTGGTGATGATGAGCATGAAGTTTTTGTTTGTTTGTTTTAGTATTAATTATGTGTTAGCTACAGAAAGCCACAGGGTTAAGAAACAATTTTAAATGGAAGAAGAGTTAGGCACATTACTATAGGAGAAGAAAGAAATAAAGAAATTAATGACGCAGAAGAGAGAATCACTAATGGCATAAAATCTTAGAAGGGAAGAAAAGGAAAGAATTCAGATCACAAGTGGAAGGATTGATCTTGAAGGAAGAAGTTTATACCAAATATTTATTGCTGTTTAACAAACCATCCCAACACTTAGTGACTTAAAAACCATTTATTAGCTCGTGAGTCTGTTGGTCAGACATCTAGGTGAACTCGAGGTTCTTCTGTGGGTCTCACCTGGTCTCACTTAGGAGGCTGAAGTCAGCTGGAAATCAGTGAGGGCTGGGTGGTCTACAATGGCCTCACCCACATATTTAGTGGTCAGCAGGCTGTTTACCAGGTGTCTTGGTTCTCATCCACGTGATCTCACCAATAAGCTAGCCAAGCTTCTTCACCTGGTAACACTGTCCCAGGAGAATGAGAGCAGAGACTCCAAGGCCTCTTGAACCTCGGCTCAATTCACACAGCCTCACTTCCACTACATTCTGTTTCACAGAGCAAGCCACAAGGTTAAGCCAGATCCAAACAGTAAGGAACTAGATCTTGGTAAGAGTTGCTACAGAGAATTTGTGGCCATTTGCAATGTACCACAATAGTCTCCTCCTATTCTTGAGATAGGAGGGAGAGAATGAAGATGGGCATGAATATGGTTGAGGTTGTATTGGATGTTTGCTGAGAATGAAAGGGAAGAAAAAGAGGACTTTAATAAGGTATTGTTTCCACAATATTTAATCCTGTATCTTGCTTATAATAGACAGGCGGGAAGTGTTCCTTTATTTTTGTTATTTTTTTGAGACAGAGTTTTGCTCTGTGGCCCAGGCTGGAGTGCAGTGGCACGTCCACAGCTCTGTACAGCCTCTGAGTCCTGGGCTCAAGCGATCCTCCTACCTCTGCTTCCAAAAGTGCTGGGATTACAGGAGTGAACCACCACACCCAGCCAATAAATGTTCATTGAATAAATTTTGGGATTTCTCAAGAACATAGATTTAAAACCTTAATAAAATTATAAACACTATTATTTGCATAATGTTGGATACTTTTGTATATACTATTAATATACACACAAAGGAGGCACTGAGCTCAAAATACATGCCTCAATATACTGTCAATTCAGTTGAGCTCTTAAGAGTAGCTCCTGGTCGCACACCCCTCCCCTTTTTCCCATTCCTGCCCCTTTGGCCTCCTTATGGCCTCTAATGAAAAGTCATAAAATAGAAACATGCTACAGAAGAAGATTAGCAATATACTTCAAATTGGGCACAACTTTCATGTGTGTCTAACTCTTCACATTTTTGTTTAGCCTTTTGTGCTTATTCTATGAAAATTTTTATTGTTTACCATAAACTAAAAGTATATAGCTTAATCACTAAATATTATATATTTAAAGTAGATGTCATTACAAGTTAAATTTGCCACATAATGTCTTTCTCTAATTGTGGAAATAGTTTCCCAGAAATCTACAGTATCACCCTTATTGTTGTGTAGGGCACAGCTGTCTGCAACTAGCAGTTCCATTTGGGGAGGAAGGATTTTATGCCTTTGCTCCCGAGTGGCAGTAACAAGCTTCTTTTTATTGTTGCTGACATTAAGATAGCTAAAATCAACAGTGAGGTAAACACTTCTTGGGACCATCTGGCAAGGATTTTAATCCAAAATATTCTGTAAACACTGACTCCATTTGAGTACCCAGGAACTACCGTCCAGCCACCATCAACTGCATTTTCATTTCAGTTTTAAGCAGTAATTGAAATAGCAAAAAAAAAAAAAAAAAAAAAAAAGGAGTCTGTAGACTCTGTCCCTTCACTTTTTTCTCTTAAAATATTTTTAGTTTCATCAGGGATTCCAGGAAACTTACATTCTCTGAGGGAGATTACAGTGCCTTTTGAAGTCACCAGTAGAAGTAAATGGGGTCCTAGCAGTTCTGTTCATTAAGTATTTAATGCATAGAGCATATTTGGAATTTTTTCATTTTCTGTTGGGAGATACATTCTACCTAAATCAGAGGCAGAAGTTTAGGGTTGAGTTTTCCTTTTCCTTTATATTTCAAAGTTTCTTTGTAAAAGTTTATAAAATGACCAATTTCAAGATTTTTAAAGTCTTTCACAAGAAATGGCAAAGATAGGATTGTGATAGGGTCCTTTATCCAGTCCCAGGGCTGATTTCTAGAGTTTTCTGCAAGCCTGCATGAAAGAGAATGGGGATATTTCAAGTGCGAAGCGCCCAGAGGAATGGCTGCTGGTGCTGCTAATGGTCTCTCTGTTCCTCCCCTGGCAATAAATCTCAGATATTGAAATATAGCTTTGGAGAAGAATATACTGAAGATTTCTTAAGCTTTTTACAAGACACTCAAAGCCTTTTCACAAGCCAGTGCTCTGCAAATGTAAATTCTTGATGTCTAAACATAAAGGTCCTTTACCAAGTTAATTTTAAATGTGAATTTTAATACAGAATACTTGGAGAAAGGGAATGCAGCTGGACTATTAAAGCATGGTATTTTGCCATTTTTAAGTAATGGGAAATACTGATTAAGAATGTTGTAAAGATTTCAGCATACATAATGTGATTGTCTTTAATCATAACTTGTTACCATAAGTCTGTGTAACAAAAGCATTAACTCAAAGACAATGGCATACCTATTATACTGTGGCACTTATTATTTCCGTGCTTTTAAATTATTTCCAGAATATTGAAGAGCTTGTTATTTAAAGGTCAGAATAATGCCCAAGACATGGCCAAGCCCACTGAGTGTCAGATGCATGGAATGTTGGATGACTTCATAGTTATGAAATTATTTCATTTCTCATGATAATTCCTGACTTGCCAAGTTAGTGAATTTTAAGAACTCTGAGAGCAGATTTTAAGATAAATGTGAAATAATCCATACTTCTGGAGTCAGGGACTTCCCTTCAGGCATTAGTTCATATTTGACTTGCTTGACTTACACTTGGGGATAAAATGAGTTAGGACAAGGTCTTAGATACCACATTCCCTTACTGGGAAAGGAAACCAACTTGCACAACTTTGGCTGGCTCATATTTCTTGTTATACAGGCACTAAGAAGCAGCGGTTGCCATGAAATACTTTATTTAACCTTTACAAAAATGTTTTCTTAGTACGGCAAGGCAGCTTAGTTAAAATAAATAACTGTAAAAATTTTGGATTTCTCTTATATCCATCTATTGACTTCTTTTTTCTAATTAAAAATTAAAGATAATTACAGTTGTCCACATTGCCATGATGACTAAAAAATGAAGATTATGTAAAAATCTCTTGATCTTTTCTTAGGACATGTGCTGGCATGTCTTCTATTTTACATTAAACTAAATTTTACTGAATAGTGAATGTTACATCTGAGAACAGTTTAAAAGAAAGTTTTTATTCAGACTTTAGGTAGGTTTCTCTATTGTTTGTATTTTGTCAAAATTGATTTGCAAACAAATAAAATCTGATAATTTGACTCACAGAGTATTTATCCAAATCTGAATGACTGACAGACAGCCTCTCCAATTTCTTATCTTGTTGCTCCCATTTCTCAGCTCACCTAAATTATTCATCATCATTTCCTTCTAACATACTCTTAACTCTTCCACTGGAGAATTGGGTCTAACCAAATGCATGGCGACCATTGACTATCATTCTGTTAAGAGTGTGTCTGCATAGCATCACAATCTCCTGGTTGTTGACATAACTTAAGCAATCAAAGTCTGTATTTATTTTACTTATTTTTAAAAAAAGAAAATGTGAATTATTTCAGATTTTATAGACAGTCCATCCTCTTCTGTATATACATATATATCAAAGTTCTTTGAATCTGTGCTTTTCAACCCTTTGTGGTGGTACCAAGGGTAAACAGTCTTAAAGACTGTCACACAATTCTAGACGTAAGGCAGCTATTAATATCACAGCTTATGTTTTTTCAGTCACGTATCATTTAACTAAAGGGAAGCCTTTATAAGAATGAAAACAATAGATATGTAAAATGTTGAAATGACCTCTTTAAAACAAGCCTATTTATCATTTCATACTTTTTAACAGTATTTATATCTGATTTCGTGATTGAAATGTCCAAAAAAGTTATGCATAAAATTTAAAAATAAAATATTTTAATGCATGAAACATCTTTCTCATTAAATCTTTTTGCAAAAATGTTTATGCAGTATATTAGTTTTTCCTAAATTAGGTCACTTAGATTTAATTTTTTTTTAGCCCAGAATACCCATTAAGCATCTCAGTGTTTTGTAGAAAATAATTTAAATGAAACGATGATACTATTCTCCCCACTTTTCTTTTATTAGGTTATTTTAAGTATGTAAATTTCAGCCAGAGATTGAACAGAGATTAATTCCTGAATAATAAAAATCCATAAAAAAATTCTTGAATTTAGAGTTGTGTTTATAGTTATTTGTGAAAAATAATAAAAAGATTCTATGGCTTGATTATAGGTATGTTGAAACATCAAGCCTTAATGTTTGCTAGAAATGTGTGAAATCTGATACCCTGACTTACCCAGGGAAGTTCAAATGACTATTACAAAGTGTATGATGAAATGACACAATGCAGTGTTTTAAAGCTATGAAGAATATAGATATAGCATATGAATAGCATTATTTCAAACAGCCAAACAGTGACTTTCTTGTCAGTTACTTTGTTTCATTGTCTTTCATGCATCAATCCCTGGTGTTTATTGATGATTGATGCTCTGAGAGGAAATAGCAGTTACTGACCTAAGAGTTCACTTCCTCTTCACCCTGCCTTCCTATATCTCTCTCTCATCCTCTGTCTCAAAATTTGACCTCCTAAAACAATGACTTTTTTATTCCAGAGTTACTCCTTCTTTCCAAAATCAGTATTCAGTGACTCCATTTGGGTTACGATCAAAACTATTAGAGGAAAGTAAGCTGACAAGTTGATAATAGAAAGTTAATTTTCTAAATTCTGTTAAAACAAATGACCAGGAGTTGTTTTCAAAAATAGTTTGAAGCCATAGCTTGCTGCATTTATGGCTTGTCTTTGTTTCTAATATAATCAGTATGTCTGTAGACACAAATTTTGTACAGAAATAGCCACTCCATCCCTGGTTGTCACATGACAGGTTAGGTTGTCACCTACTTTTGTTTATCAGAAGTAACATTACTATCATCTTTTGTTCTATTTCAACGTGTCTTTCTTATTTTGGGGAGTAAGCAAAATACATTCTCTGGTCAAACTTTTAACTTCCCCAAACAGAACCCTCAGAAACCCTGTGTTTTTCTTACTCTAACAACATTTTGCAGTGTAATTATTCTTATTGAATATCTGTTTATCCTACTATATTGTAAGCATTTTCAGCCCAAGTGAACTATCTAGTTCTTTTCTATATCTACCATATGTAGTACAGTTAGTTGGCTTATAGTAACATTTAATAGCTGTAAATCCTTAAAAATACTCGCCAAATTGAGCCAGATACAGTGGCGCATGTCTGCAATCCCAGTACTTTGGGAGGCTAAGGTGGGCAGATTGCTTGAGCTCAGAAGTTCAAGAGCAGCCTGGGCAACACGGCCAAACACCAGCTCTACAAAAGATACAAAAATTAGTAGGGCATGGTGCGCCTGTAGTCCCAACTACTCAGAGGGCTGAGGTGGGAGGATCACTTGAACCCATGAGGTTGAGGCTACAGTGAGTCATGATTGTGCCACTGCACTCAAGTCTGGGCAATAAAGGGAGACCCAGTCTCAAATAAAAAAACAAGCTGTTGCCCTAGGGTAAAAAGCTCACATAATCGCATTAAATGGCTCCTAAGAATCATGTGAATATGTAACATAGCAATATAGCAAGTCAGACTCTGTACTAGGAATTATGGAGGCTACAGAGATGAACTGAAGATCATGTCACCCTCTTGGCAAAGTGCCAAGCGTGCAAGTTGGGAAAATTTGGCTTTGACTAGGAGGCTGAACTTGAACTTTTAAAATAGAAATGTACAATTTCTTTTTACCTAAAATGTGTCCTCTCTAGGCATACTATTAGACATTTTTTATTTTAATAACATTTTTGTCTGATTGCCAAATAAGACATAGTTGTAATATTAAATTTGGAAATTACCTGAGGAAGCACACAAAACACACATGGGAAAAAGGAAACTTAAAATGCATAATCCCATAACCCTGAACTAACCACTGTTAGCATTATGGCATATTTCTAGCCTTTTTCTTCCTTTGGAATAGGCATACATACTTTTTGTTTATTTGTTTTACAAAAATGGGGGTACTGCACATACCTTTTTGTAATGTGTGTTTTTCAATTAATCTGTTGTTAACTGATAGTATTAACATGTTTTCATGCTATGATTGTTTTTCAGCCACTTGAAAGTACTCTACTGTTAGTATAGTTTTGAACAGAGGCTCTGAATAACTTCAGATCTTGTATCCTTCCCCTCCCAACACTCTGGCCCTGTGTACCTGAAGAAATCCCTCAGCCCCTGTGTACCTCCATTTATTTTTTCATCTGTCTACCTTACAAGATTGTTTTAAGGAATAAGTAATATTAAAAAGCCCTTAGCCCAGTGCTTGACACATAATGTCTAATAAAGGAAAGCTGTTTTTATTTTTACCGTGTTATTTGACCAATTTCCTAATACTGCCAAATTTTTATTATTAAACTAGCACTGGGATAAACATACATCTAGATACATTCTTTACACACATCTGTAATTATTACTTTAGGATAGATTATTTCATAGAATTGATGCATCAATAGGTATTACAAGTAAGATATTTTTTTTTTTTTTTTTTTTTTTTTTTTTTGAGACGGAGTCTCACCCTGTCGCCCAGGTTAGAGTGCAGTGGCCGGATCTCAGCTCACTGCAAGCTCCGCCTCCCGGGTTTACGCCATTCTCCTGCCTCAGCCTCCCGAGTAGCTGGGACTACAGGCGCCCGCCACCTCGCCCGGCTAGTTTTTTGTATTTTTTAGTAGAGACGGGGTTTCACCGCGTTAGCCAGGATGGTCTCGATCTCCTGACCTCGTGATCCGCCCGTCTCAGCCTCCCAAAGTGCTGGGATTACAGGCTTGAGCCACCGCGCCCGGCCAAGATATTTTTTATATAAGGATTACCTTTCAGCCACAATTTTTACTCCAACCACATTTTTATGAATGTGTCAGGTTTCCCTCTATTGTAAGAGGTTGTTTCATGCTAATTACACAGTATTTGTGGCCTTCAATTAATTCAAATAATCTTGAGAGAAAACTTATAGCACCCATATTTTGTGGAAGAATAGCCAACACTTACATCACGACAATGCAGCCTCCATTATATCACACCCTGAATGATTTAGAAAGGCTTTCACAGTTGAGCTTACTTTCTCTTTTTCTTTTTCCTACCAAAACAAACTACATCAAAGGGTCCAAAAATAATTCAGTTGTATTTATTTCAACTTACTCTTTTAGGTGGGAAATTATATTCTATAAATGTGAAAGGATATATGGGGCCCTAAGAATTTCAGCATTAAAAGTTTCAGCATTGAATTATGACACCAAGCATTAGTCATTACCTAGAAATTTTTCTACTTGGTTTTTGGCGTTATTTCAGATACGCTAAACATCTTGAAATTCAAATTCCTTGAAAAAGCAATAATAAGCAACATATTTCATTCTTATGCTAATTTAGTAGTGTGGAATGTACTATCAGTTCCACTTAGATGCATGTATTCCAAGCAAGTGATTTAATTTTGATTCAGTTGACTTCCCAGATAGTATTTTGGATAGACAAGAATTATTTTAGTATTTCAACTTAATTTTTACTCATGATGCTCACCTATTGTATCATTTTGGGCCTACTTGATATTTTAATATCAGTACTGCAGTATCTGAATTATGAATCTGAGGGATTACATTGATTTGGTGTTTAATCTAATATTATTATCCCTGTAAGACAAATCTCCTTTGTTGAAAGATCATTCAAAATAGGAAACTCTTCTAAATATCTTGATTTAATACTCATTTTGGTTTTGGTTTTGTTTTGACATTCTTGAGTTTATTTGGACAGACCTGGGGTGAGAGGGCCAAACACCTAGAATAAGGTGTTGGGCCTCTTGGTGGTGAAGCTTGGCTTGTGCTGGCGACACAGGATGCCGTGAGGCAGCAGGAATTTGATCTCAGTTGTAGAATTGCTCGGCTGCTGGCTGGCAGCACTTGCTGGCCACAGTTTTTTCTGCCTTCATGATCTGTATTGAGTGGGCCCAGGCACAGTACGGAGTGCCCATGTCTTCTTCTGCAGAAAATAGGAGGCAGGGTGTGACCACATTCACCAGGATTTGGGCATTTGGCCAACACCCTATCAAGTATCTGGCACATCCTATTAGGTACAGTAATTGCCTGGGGACTGCAACTGGGGGCTGAATTGGGGACTGAGTGACTGCGGTCCCTGGCCCCAGGAGGCACTCATACTAATTTTGTGATACCATTTTATGAACAGATATCACCACTGACATTTTAAGATACTTACTTTTGGTTATTTTGTATTAATCTTGATTTATTTATTCAACAAATATTTATTGAATGCCTGCTATACACTAGACACTTGGGATATTATGATGAGTTTAGAAGTTTATAAAATAAATGGGCCAGGTTCAATAGCTCATGCCTGTAATCCTAGCACTTTGGGAGGCCAAGGGGGAAGAATTGATTGAGGCCGGGAGTTCAAGACCAGCCTGGGCAAAATAACGAGACCTCATCTTTACAAAAAATAAAAAAAATTGAAAAAGCCAGGCATGGTGGCATGTACCTATAGTCCTAGCTACTCGGGAGGCTGAGGCAGGAAGATCACTTGAGGGGTCAGGAGTTCAAGGTTGCAATGAGCTATGATCACACCACTGCACTCTAGTCTGGGCAACAGAGTGACTCTGTCTCTAAAATATAATAAAATGGTGCCTAAGTTTTTATATATAAATAATATATAAAAATATATTACCAGAATATATATATATATATACACACACACAGTAGTTTATATCACTTGGATTGCATGTTCATTTTTAAGAACTCTTAAAATTTCTACAATGAATACAATGGATTAGGAATTTTTTTGAAGTTGTTTAAATCTCCAGTTTCTTTTTAGAACATTACATATTACTGTAGGGTAAATTACTATAAAATGCAAAAAAAATACACAAATGAGTGTGAAGATAAAATTTTAATTTGTGATACTGAAGTAGAAAAAATATTGACAATAGTTTTAAAATGAATAGTGAAATATGTAACTTCACAAAAAAGTATTTGATACCTTTATCATTTATGTTTTAAGGTGCAGGTTAACATTTTTTATTTAACCATCTACTTTTTCTTTCTCTTCTTGGTGTACTCTTTTCCGGGATTTTATCTTATTCTTCTTTCCTCCTAAATATATCAATTCAGGAATTCTCCTTTGGACAAAACTGTGGGTGGTCCTCAGAGCTGATCCCCAATTCCCTGATCAGTAATTCTGTTTTAAGTTCTATTTTGTATAGAAAAAAAAAAATGAGTTGAAAACTGTATATGCTTCCATCTGAGGTCTTCAATGGGAAAACTATGAATTTAGTCTGGCTGCCAGCGCCAGGGTCTGCTGGAACAAAAGAAAATGTACCCTCTTGGGACCTTCCATTGAGTGTGGCGACTGTACAACCTGCCTTATTGCTTAGTTTTAGTTGTCATCGAAAACTTCCAACAAGAATACTTCCTGTTTGACTTTTTCCCCCACAGTGGAAAATATTAGACACTATCTAAGTAGACCAAAGAGACTGAAAATCCTGGATAGATTGAATGATAGCAGGGGAAGTAAGGAAGGAAAATCTTAATAGAAAAGAGGTGAAAGAAAATTTCCAAATTGATGGGTGGAGAGGGGAGGGATATCATTAGTAGATATACATAATGTAAATGATGAGTTAATGGGTGCAGCACACCAACATGGCACATGTATACATATGTAACAAAACTGCACATTGTGCACATGTACCCTAGAACATAAAGTATTAAAAAAAAATGTCTTGGGCTTCAGGCAGAAGGGATAGTTATTTTCTGTGAAGCCCGTTGCCTTTCTCTCCCCTGTATTTCTAGCCCACATTGCCCCTCATCCAACTCCTGCAGTCTTCCTGCCTCCCCATGTGCTCTCATTCTTTGTCATCACGTTGCTCACTTATAGGGAAGGTATCAGTGACTATCCACTAATTCCTGCATAATGTGCAAATTCCTTAGTTTAGTAAATCAGTGCCAGTCAGAATCTAAATCTATGTATTTAACCTTATCTCCCACCCCTTTATCCATGTTCCCTTTTCTGTGGCCAGTTGAGATGGTTAACCTTGTCCGGATCATGTGTGGTCTTTGCACATCTCACACTGTCTTTTTGGCGTGGGAAGGAACTGTCATCTTTGCCAGTTGAAATCCTACCCAAACTCTGAGATCCAGCTGCTTCCCAATGTTTTCTTAATCACAGCAACCTGATCCAGACCCTTCCTTATCTGGACTACTATGTGACTGCTCCTCTCGTTTCCTGACTGCCTCATGTTAGTTTTTTGTTCTTGCCTTATTTTCCCTATATGATCATAATCTCCTTGTGGGGCAAAGAACACATCTCTTCCTCCATATTTCCTCCATAGTGCCTAGCATATTACCTTCCTTATAGTACTTGAGTAATGAAAATGTATTGGATGATGATCGAAATCTCATTTGAATCAGGTGGTCTAACACAGATGGCACATTTTTTTGTGCCTGATATTATGCTTCCTTCTGTAGAGAAATAAAATAGGTATGCAAGTCTTCGTTACTAAATGGAGACTTACAGTACCTGTAGCAGTGAAATTTAGTCAGTGGGTCCAGCAAGAACAAAACCTCTCACCTTAGCCAGGCATCTGTGGGTATCTGAGCACTCACTGCCATCCAGTGCTCAAATCCAGTGCCGCGGGTTCCCAGGCAGGGGTGATTACACAATGGGAAGGAGAACTGAAGTACTGCTAGGCCTCCTGAATTTCTTTTTGTTGGTTTCTCTCTTAAGAATGTAGTTCCTTTCCTAATGAATTATATGCATCTAATTGCCAGAGATATTTAGATGTTTTTTAACAGTAGACCAAACATTACAAATGTTCCATTGATGATGCATGTGGGAAGAAGTGTTACAAATGTTTTTCTCCCACTTAATTTTCCTGTGTGAACTAAATCCAAACATATCTGAATTTTCATAATTCAAAGAAAATATCTGTGCCAACATTCTGAGAACAAATAGCTGCCAAGCAAAACCTGACAGCATATTCCTTGGTGGTATCCAGTCCTTAAAAGCTGTGTACACAGAGTGAGCAGCTATCTAAAGCTGAGCTCATATGCAAATGTGAACATTCCTCACTTGAAATTACATTGTGTACATTAAAACTTTCTCTAGAGTCTGTGAAATGTTCAGGAAAAATATAGCTGAGCTTGATCTTAAGTACCTTGCCTCATTATTTTTTTTTTGTCATTTCCAGCTACTAGTCTGTCCAAAGAAAACAACTTTCTTATTTCTTTTAGTTTTGTGTGTACCCTGAGCTTGATTCCCAGTTGCTGCTATAAAAAACTGAAGTGGTTCCAAACACTGCTATTTTTCTTTTTTTCTCTGTTACTAATATTTAAACATCAAAGATATTCTGGTACTTTTATGTTGTAGAGTGTATATAAGACCATATTTTCCCTAAAGGTATTTGCTATCCAGGGGATGTGTGTGTGTGTGTGTGTGTACGCACACACGTGTGTTTTCTTAGCTGTTAGCCTTTTTTAGAAGTCACCTAACTGATAGCCTTTTCCTATCACAAGATCACTGGCTGTGTGTGGAGGAAGAACTGGAGTGAGGCCGTATTAACAGCAGGGAGATGAGTTAGGAGATTTTTTAAAATAATGTATTCAGATTTTTCTTTTAAAAAAGCCCTATCTTAACATCAAAAACGTATGCTGTGATGACCTTGGGAATTTTTTAAATTTAAGCATGTTATCAGGACTCCTCCTAAGGCTGAAACTAAAAAATAACCTGCTTCCACCAAGACATTTAATATTATGGCAATTTCCATGTAAATCTTTAATGTATTTATTATTAGGGCCTTTTATGATAGTGTTACAGGATGTTTTCAAAGTTTTATTCTGTCTACTAATTGGGAGTTTTTCATGAGATTACCTTTGGTTAGCTCTGTTAAAAAATTATATGTGATGTGAAAGAAAACTTTAAATTGTTTGCATATGATATAAATGCATTTTTCTTAAAATATCAGTTTTCGGCCAGGTGCTATAAAAAGCTCACACCTGTAATCCCAGCACTTTGAGAGGCTGAGGCAGGCAGATCATGAGGTCAAGAGATCAAGACCAGCCTGGCCAACATGGTGAAACCCCACCTGTACTAAAAATACAAAAATTAGCCGGGTGTGGTGGCACGCCTGTAGTCCCAGCTACTCGGGAGGCTGAGGCAGGAGAATCGCTTGAACCCGGGAGGTGGAGGTTGCAGTGAACCGAGATCGCATCACTGCACTCCAGCCTGGTGACAGAGCGAGACTCAGAAAAAAAAAAGTCAGATTTCTTTCCTTGTACTTACAAATCATAGAACATTGTTTTCATTTAAACCTGTTTCCTAAAAAACTACTAATTATTGTATATATATTTTGGAATACTCATGTAGTTAACCTGATCTTCTCAGCTGCAGTTAGTGGGTAAGAGTAGAAATAGGACATATCTGACCCCAAAATAAATCCAAATATGACCAGACATGGCAATGCTACATGAATAAATATAAATATGTGTCAGGAGACTCAATTGGTAAATGTTACAGTAAGTACATAACAAAAAAAATAGAACAAATGCATCATATCTTACATCTAAAATGTTGAAGGTATTTCTAATTTGATATATCTGATCTCATAAGGAGAGTATATTAAATGAATTGCATCTTCAAACTGCTATTTTGTTCTTCATCAAAAGAAAAAAGTAAGGTATGGCAATTTATGGTTAAAAAAATAAATTTTAACTTTAATTACTGTCTAGCCATAAGAAGGAATAAACTATCAGCGAATACCAAGGTTCTTTGATCTCACACTTCAACCTTTTTGTCCTCCAGATGAATGAAATGATCTTTTCTCAAATGTTCAGCAGGCCTTTTACCATTTGATAGGACAATTATTTTTAAGAAGGTTTAAAATGTGATCTGAAAAACCACATTGACTCTATGTGGCATATTTGCTATTCTTAGCCTGGTGGAATAAGTTGGAAGTGGATGAATAATGCAGGTTAGAAAGAAAACAGATGCGAAATATTACAAATGGAAAGGTTTTCCAGCAATGAGACTTTCATTTTAGGACTAGGTTTTTGTTGGCACGTTTGGCAATATGACGATTATTGTTTTTCTCTCCAGCTGTTACACATCTGTATTGAAGGTTGGGGCAACTGGCGTTGGTCAGAGCCTTTCAGTGTGGACCATGCCGGGACTTTTATTAGAACAATTCAGTACAGGGGTCGAACTGCTTCTCTCATCATCAAGGTTCAGCGACTCAATGGAGTACAAAAACAGGTAAGTTTCTTTGTGTTCCTGACCCAGACACCTCTTCATTATTCAGTGTAATGAAGAAGAAACTTAAATGAAAATAATTAATAATTTTCTAAAAATCACAGTGGTTATACCTAGTTATATCTGCTACTAGCATGCATGTGAGCATTTAATAAATGCTTATCTATGATCCTGACAATGATGATGGCTTCAAACCCTTTGTCCCACTTCTTTTACAAGAGCTGCTAACGAGCAGTAAAATTTACTGATTTTAGTTTCACCTCTTCTCCCTGTCACCACCTACCTTCTGGTGGAGGTGCTAATGAGCTGTGAAATAGCCAAAAGTCCTTTATTGAGAAGGAAAAGCAGCAAAGAGTAGTGGGAACCCTGGATAATCCACCAGCGGATAACCAAGAGTTGGTTCTCACACGTGAGAATGATCTGTAAGGAAGTGCTGTGATACTCTCCCATGACAGAGTGGGCCTGGGTCTCCAGCAAGCTTTTCTTTTCCTAGGAGTTAATATTAACTGCAGTAAAAATTCACTGCAGCCTAACTCTTGGCATATAAAACCTCAGCTCTCAGCACATATTTTTACGTATTTTATAAAACTTCCTTTTGGCTGTTTTTGAAGTTCTAAGACTGCAAAGGGAAAAAAGTATCTGACACTTTCTTTGTGTTCTTGAGATGTGAAAATGTGGTTTCTAAAAGATGTTTTTCAAGCATGGAGCATATGACGAGTAGAAAGAAAAAAAGGAAGTATTAAAATCTGAAAACTGGCTTCACTGCACACATAATAACTGGATTTGTCGTTAGAATTTCAACATACACATTTACATCTGGATTGTAACAGTCTATCCAGAGCTTTTGTGGGACATGATAGAAACAGCACTTAGTCCCTGGAAAAGGGGAGCTTCCCCTATGGAGCAGCAGGGGCTATTCTGTTGCTGCATGCCAAGGAGGAAGCAGGAAGCTACTAGCGAGATGAACAGTAGGACCCACACCATATGCATTCTTGGTCTGCACCTAATCAAGGCGCTGGACTTGATGATCTTATTATTGTGGGCCACAGAAATAAAAAGAGAACTCAACTCTAGCAGAGGAGTCTCAGAAAAGAAGCATGGAAGACTCCCCAATTAACTGAGCATTCCTCAGAATATTTATTGATTGCCTAAAGTGGAACAAAGTAAAATGGAAAACACCAAGTATGTGAAACAATCTTTGCTTTTAAATTGCAATTTTATGTAAGCCCAACAATGTATAAAACTGACAGTAAGTGTAAAGGGAATTTAGAGGTTTCAGTGAGAAGATATGGAAAATATGTAGAATTTGGATTAAGAGAGAGCATTCCAAGTAGACAGTATAGCATAAACGAAGAGACAAATATGGGACAAATGAGTCTTACTGAAGGATTCCTGCGGGGACCAGCCTACTAGTGTGAGCATTGAGCCAAAGAGAACAAGAAGTGTCACTAACTCCCATCTGCGCTCAGAACACTCTTACATGAATTTGCTCTCAATGAATATCTGCCCAGTAAGTATGTACTAGTTTTCTGATTCTGTCACTCATGGTCTTTCAAGAATGTCTTATCCACCTTCCCATTCAGTAGTATGTCTGAGAAAAGGTCATCCAGCCTCTTTGAATAGTTCAGATGACAAGAGGCTCATTCTCTCACACAGCAGCCCTTTCTGTTGGCTACCACCAGCTAAGTTTTCTTCCTAATTTTGAACCAAAAATCTTTCACCATTCCACCACCTTTCCCTAGAACTATGAGGAATATACAACAAGCACAAAACTTGTTGTGAGGACTCCACAAGTCACCTCTCCTCTACATTATAGCCCTTCAAAAACATAAGGGAAGCTATCGTGTTTCCCCTTGGTTTTCTTCTCTCTAGGCCTTCTCAAATTTGAGAGTGTATCCGAATCCTCTGGAGGGCTTGTTAAAACACAGATTGCTGGCTCCCAACCCCAGAGTTTCAGATTGGGTGTGGCCTGTAATTTGCATTTCTAACAAGTTCCCAGGTGCTGCTGATGCTGCTGGTCCAGGGACCACAATTTGACTACCATAGCTCCAGTCTAAACTTTCCCAGGTGGTTCAGCTCTTTTTAGTGTGGCTGCTAGAAAGTTTATCAATTACTGAAATGGCAGGGTCCCTCCATAGAGAAATGGTTTTAATGGTACGTCCTTGTAGTCAAGATCATAGGCAACTTGGCTGTATCCGCTTGCTAGCTGTGTGATCTTCAGCAAGTCATTTAAACTCTTTGTGAATCAATTTCCTCATCTGTAAAATGGAGATAGTAATAGTGCCTTCCTCAGGAAGTTAGTGTGAGGATTAACTGAGTTTGTGTATGTAAAATGCTTACAACATGCCTGCCCTCCTGCCATAGCCCAGTGTACCATACTTAAAATTATTCTAATGAAATGTTATCGGGCATGAGTAACACTAGTTGGACATCTTTGTGTTACAACAGTAGTGACTCATTCTTGTATAGATGCTATATATTTTCAAGAAACAATGTTAAATTTCAGGGATAAATTAATATATACAGTGTTCTTGCACAAAATATTACACGTTGCAACAGTATACCTACCAAATGTCATAAAAGTTGGTTATTTGAAAAATACATTTCTAAAAATGTCTGACAGTTTTACCTCTCCCCTGCCCCCTTACTCAGATACACACACCCACAAGCAAAAATGTTAAATGTCTTTTTCAATTGGATTTAATTTTTGCTGTCAGGGTAGTTTAGCGTTCAGATTTGCTCTAGTTAAAGTACATCAGAGACATAGGATTTCCTCAATTGGCAAGGTTAGGAAGGAAGAAGGGAACCAAGCTTCAGAAGAGCTTTGTGGATTCTTGCCTCCCTCACATCTTGGCTTCTTTCCTTCTACCCCCACCTGGGCCTGAAAATTTGCAATAAACTGCAGCTGCCTAATTACTAGGGCCCATTTGGGGAAGTGAGTGTGTGCAGATCCCTGATGGACCTTAACGCCCCCTGGATAATGGAGAATTGGCTAAAGCTCTTTTTTAACATTGATGCTGGGTTATCTGTGCTCTGCATTTTCTTATACCCCTCTCATTTTCCCCAATTGAATGAAAATTGACCACAGAAAATTTTGTGGGAACTTTGTATGTTCTACAGCCACTCATGTACACATATTTGCTTCCATGTTTCCCATCCTTTTGTTGAAGAAACCTTTACTACTCTAAAATCTCAAATGTACATATGTATGTATGTATAATGGTGTCTTTATACACATACTTTTAATCATGGTTAAGATATCATTTTCCAATGCATCTGGTGCTCTGGAGTTATTCTTTAATATCACTGTTCTTCTTGGCACTGATCTAATAAGAGTTCTGAAACCTGCTAAGTAAAATCATATGTGGAAATCTTCAATACACATCTTTGTGGCTTTGAGGAAGGAGGGAAATTAGTGTGAAACCTGGAAATGTGTATTAAAGAGAAAATGTGCATTTAAAAAAATTAAGTAGCTGTCTTCAACTGATAAATTAATCTTGAAATTCTAACCATAATTTTCAAAATAAAGGCATTGTAAGTTTGCCACTTTGAAGAAAAGCAGATATAGCTCTCCTGAACCTAACCCTGGAACAGCCGTGAAGGCACACTACTCCACTGAGTGACCATTTTTGGATTTTCCTTCATCTAAAGTAGCCTTCCCTCCCTGGCCACTTTTAAGAATTTTCTTTTTATCAAATTTGAAAGCCTATTTAACAGGCTTTTTAGTTGAAAATGAGACTATAAAAACCCACCAAGAGGATCTTTGTCTTGGATAAACCAAGTGAGTCCCAGATGGTTGTGGAGATTCTGTGGTTTCTATGAGAGACAGCAAAATTCTCTTCTAAATCTCCAGGGGTCCAAAGGTTCTGAAGCAAGAGCCATGTGCATATATTGCCAGGCTTGGACACATCAAGAATAACAGAGTTAAATACTGCTTCAGAGTTTTCAAATGTTTTTCAAGTTAGGCAATGCTATGGCATCATAAGACTTACCATGAGTGTCTAGTAACCCCTAGCATATGCTAAAGAAAAGTTTGCTTCCTAATTTAGGATCATAGTTCAGTTGACTTTTATGGTTTGTTATTGTGAAAGCATAGTTTTAAAAGATTATAATGACTAGAGTATCTAAGGGAAATATAACAGTTAAGCACAGCTTGGTTTTACAGATGTGCTCCTTCTAAAGAAAATTCAAATAAGCAGATAGTTGAGAAATAAATGTTTGAGAAAAAGCTAAACCTCACCATTCAAATAATGCAAATTAAAACAACAATGACATTTAATTTTTGGTTCCTCAATCTAGCAGGTTTCTTTTGATTAAATAACAGTTCATCCCAGTGTAGTGGCTCATGCCTGTGATCCCAGCACTTTGGGAGGCTGAGGCAGGAGAATCACTTGAGCCCAGGGGTTCAAGACCAGCCTGGTCAACCTAGCAAGACCCTATCTCTGCAAAAAATAAAATGAATTAGCCAGGCATGGTGGCATGTGCCTGTAGTCCAACCTACTTAGGAGGCTGAGGCAAGAAGATCCCTTGAGTCCAGGAGTTCAAGGCTGCAGTGAGCTGAAATCTTGCCACTGCATTCCACCCTGGGTGACAGAGCGAGACCCCCACCTAGAAATAGTTATAATAGTTCATTTATAAATAGTTATTCATATTTATTTTTGTAAATAATAGTTCATTAAAATTGATGGTTACAGAGAAGTCTTAATGACATAGGAAAATGTATCAATTAGGATGCTTTCAGTTTGAAGTTACAAAATATGCTTTTTAATCTTCATAGCAAGTTAATGAGGCAGATACTATTCTATTTTATGTTTACTGTTTCACATAACAAGGAGGAAGAAGGCTGGTTCAGTACTGGCTAACTAAGCAACCCAGTGTTGTATTTGCTTCTCTGTCATCCTCTTAGATTTGCCTGCCTGGTCTCAGATGGCAGTAAAAGCTGTATACATCCTCTGATAACAGCTTCTGTGACAGAAAAGAAGGGCTTCCCTTCTCAACCTGTCTCCCTTATTATCAAGGAGTAATATCTTTCCTAGAGCCTTTTACCAGTCTTCCCTTCTCATATTATTGGCCAATCCAGAGTTCCATATTTACCCTAATCAATGGCAAAAGGAGAATGGAATTAACAGGATTGGCTTGTACCAATCATGATACAGCCACTGGGGACCAAGGGAGGTGTCTACCTTCCCTGAGTACTTTGCTGCCTTTTGCTAACTAACCAAATCAAATCAAGTGAGGGTTTTTCATAATAAGAGGAAAGGATAGAACAGCTATTGGGAAGGGAAGAAATGGTGTCTTTATAACATAGCTGTTATAAAGAGCAGCCCTTATTTTCTTTTTTATGGTTTCTAACTTTTCTTAATGAGTAGATATTAATTTTATGACAGACAGACTATCAGGGTGACGATCAACAAACTCTGGGCCAGACTTACTGGGTAACACCAAGCAAGTTATTAAATATCTCTGTTAAATTTTCTGTCTGTTAAGATGGGGAGTCATAGTAGCACCTAGTTTGTAAGGCTGCTCTGAGAATGTGTTCTCCAGAAAAACAGCACTAATGAGGGGGTGTATGTGTGCACACCTATGCACGCACACATGTACGTGCATGGGTGTGTGGAAAAAGAATGATTTATTATAAATTGACTCGTGATTATGAAACATGTGACATAATCTTAGAGAAGTCCCAAGATCTGCAGTCAGCAAGCTGCAGACCCAGGAGAGCCAATGTGTAGCTCCCATCTGAGTGCAAAGGCCAGAGAACCAGGTGAGCCAACAGTGTAAGTTCCAGTCCAAAGTCTGGCAGGTACAAGACCCAAGAAGAGCTGACACTTCATTCCAAGTCTAAAGGCCAGAAAAGACCAGTGCCTTAGCTCAAGCAGTCAGGCAAAATGAATTTCCTCTTAGCCTTTTCCTTCGATTAGGTCTTCATTTGGTTAGATGATGCCCACCCATGTTGGGGAAGATGATCTGCTTTACTCAGTCTACCAATTCAAATGTTCATCTCACTCAGAAACACCCTCACACACACACCTAGAATATTTGACTAAATGTCTGCTCATACCATGACCCAGTCAAGTTGACATACTAAAATTAAACATCATATGCTTAGACTTATACATATACTCTGTGTGTGTGTGTGTTATTATAATCTGGAAAAATATTACAAATAGGAAATTCAGTATATGAAAGTCCTATTTTCTCCAGTCATGGTGAATATTCATATTACAGAAGGATTTGCTTTCTGAAAAAAAATTCACCACCATATTAAATTTTGCATTATCTTTTCAATTTCAACCAATTTAAGAAAACATTTGTTGTTTTTTGTAGAGACAGGGTCTTGCTCTGTCACCCAGGATGGAGTACAGTGGTGCAGTTATAATTCACTGCAGCCTTGAACTCCTGGGCTCAAGTGGTACTCCTGCCTCAGCCTTCCAAGTAGCTGTGACTACAGGCATACACCACCATACCTTGCTGATTTTTAAATTTTTTGTTTAGATGGGATCTTGCCATGTTTCCCAGGCTGGTCTCGAACTCCTAACCTTGGCTTCACAAACGACTGGGATAACAGGCATAAGCCATCATACCAGGCCCCCGTTTGTTTGTTTGTTTGCTGTTTGTTTTTGAGACGGAGTTTCACTCTTGTTGCCCAGGCTGGAGTGCAATGCGTGATCTCGGCTCACCACAACCTCTGCCTCCCAGGTTCAAGCAATTATCCTGCCTCAGCCTCCCGAGTAGCTGGGATTACAGGCATGTGCCACCACGCCCAGCTAATTTTGTATTTTTAGTAGAGACAGGGTTTCTCCATGTTGGTCAGGCTGGTCTCGAACTCTCGACCTCAGGTGGTCCACCTGCCTTGACCTCCCAAAGTGCTGGGATTACAGGTGTGAGCCACCACACCTGGCCAAGGTCCCCATTTCTTAATACCTACTATGAACTATACTCTTACCTGGGTGTAAAGTTGAATAACCCATAGGTTTAGTGGATAATTCTGTGTGTTTATAAAGATAAAACTTACACAGTTTAGGCTGGGCACAGTAGCTCATGCTTGTAATCCCAGCATTTTGGAAGGCTGGGGTGTGAAGATTACTTGAGCTCAGGAGTTTGAGACCAGCCTAGGCAACACTGTGAAACCCCATCCTACCAAAAAACAGAAATGTTAGCCAGATGGGGTGGTGCATTCCCTGTAGACCCAGCTACTCTGGAGGCTGAGTTGGGAGGATTGTTTGAGCCTGGTAGGTTGAGATTGCAGTGAGCTGTGATCATGCCACTGCACTCCAGCCTGGGTGAAAGAGCAAGATCCTGTCTAAAAAAACGAAATAAATAAACTGAAAAAAAATTTTAAAAATTAGATATTGGCATTAAAGATTATTTGTATTATCTGTTTATACAGAGATTTCTTACTAGATAAGAGTGCAATAAACCCTTGAAAATCAACTTCAAGGAATGGATTGATCACAGTTGCCCTCTCAATTACCAGAACTAAATGATTTTCAATTCCCAGTCTTTTCCTTTTGTACATCACTTGACAAGATTCACTGCCACCTCCTGGGCAGGCACTTCTCTTATGGCTTCAGCAAAACTACTGTCCCCGATTCACCTCTATTCTCCTTCACCCCTTCTTCTCTGGCCCCATTTTCTAGCTCCTCACCCTGAGTCTGCCCCTGGAGTATTGGTCAGTTTCTGGGTTTGAGCTTCTACCCTCTCTTTCAGGTAAACTATCTTCTGTTCATGCATGTTTGCAAGGTTTTCCTTTCACAAATCATTATCTCCACTGCCACATTGTCTCTGGCCAGCACCTGACCAGCATTTCAATTGAGTACTGGACTCCATGGAGGAGTCTGTCCTTTAAATAGCAAACTCAACATGGCCAAAGCAAAATTTCTTCTTGACTTCAAGTCTTTTTTCCTTCTTGTACTGTTTAAGCTAATTACTTCATTTTCTTTCCATTAACATCAACATAGTTTATTTTGTTTGATCGATAACATATTTCCAGTTAATGAAGTCTGAATTGATAAAGACTTATGTACTTACTGTCTTTTAGATTATCATCTGTGGAAGACAGATCATCTGTAGTTACTTGTCTCAAAGCATAGAACTAAAAGTCGTTCAGCATTACATTGGTCAAGATGGACAAGCTGTAGTTCGGGAACATTTTGACTGCCTCACAGCCAAACAGAAACTGCCTTCATATATACTAGAAAACAATGAACTGACAGAGCTGTGTGTGAAGGCCAAAGGAGATGAAGACTGGTCAAGAGATGTGCGCCTGGAATCCAAAGCCCCTGAATACAGCATTGTCATTCAGGTTTGAAAAGAACTTCAATCTAGAGTAGAGCAGCTTTAACATTGAAATTTTCTCAAAATGTTCTTTACTTGTATAGCACTTAATTTATTAAAAAGTGATATATAAAAAAGGGGGGAGAAAGGCTTTGAATAGTACTTCTCAAACTGTTTACTCCCCATCCCACAACAATACATTTGTATCAGTTCCAGTAGTTCTTACAGCCAAGACTCTGTCCCTCCCAGATGCAAGTGATATCTTGAAAAAGATCCTGCTGCCCCAGGGTTAGGGGTGGGGTGGGACTGGGGGTGGTATCCTTCTCACTTAAGGATTTTTGTGATGGTCTGTTACTTTATCTCTTCCTCAGTCTTTACCATCATCACTTTCATTCCCATAAAGAATAAATTCTCTTTCATTTTGCCAGTCAGTCTTATATCTCTCCTTATGCAATCTCTTTGTCTTTATGGAAAGAGTTGGCCCCGTCGACTCACTGCACATTTGCTTTATGCCATAATGAAGTCTGTTTTTGCTTAGTTTTTTTTAAATAATGGCTTTTTCTCTATAACTTTAAACTCTTTTTAATCTTCCAAACTGATATATCTGTGCCTTATTTTGATTAATTAGTAAACTGCTTAGTACTCAATAGGACCCGTTTCTATTTCATGTGCAGGTGCCATCTTCAAACAGTTCCATTATTTATGTCTGGTGCACAGTTTTGACTTTAGAACCCAACTCTCAAGTGCAACAACGAATGGTGAGTGCTTTCCCAATCCTAAAATATGGTATATGACTCTGACCTTTCCTGTTCTGAAATAAATTAAGGTCAGAGTGACCTAGGGAAGAGATTTATTGCAAGTTTGTTTCAGCATCAAACAGCTGGAATACTGCAACAAAGCAAATATGAAAGTTGTTCTGTCCTTTTATTTTTATAGATTGTGTTCAGCCCTCTTTTTATCATGAAGAGTCATCTTCCAGACCCCATTATCATACATTTGGAGAAAAGGAGTCTGGGATTGAGTGAAACACAAATTATTCCAGGAAAAGGGCAGGAAAAACCACTGCAAAACATAGAACCTGACCTTGTACATCACCTGACATTCCAAGCAAGGTACTAGAAAAATCCTTCCCTACATTTTCCTAAGAGAAATTAAGTAGAAAAGTAACCTTGCACTGGGTGGGGAGGGTAGGAGGTGGGTGGGAAGATGGGGTGGAGGGAGTTTTTTGTATGATTTCTTATCTTATGAGAATGTTATTTTAAAATTGCCCTGCCTAGTGACCTCTTATTCTCATCTGTAGTTTTACATAAAAATCAGCCTTTCTCATTAAGCATAGATATAATCAAGAGGAATCATCAGAAATTTTAATTTCGATTTCATTGACACATGACTTCTGTAGTGAAAGAAGATGTAAATAGAGATCAACACCCAGGAATTGAGGGGTGGGGGAAGAAAGAGGAAAAGCCAGGGCCCAGATCATCCACACACTGTCCCATAAATGGACTCTATCTACCAAAAAGGTGTTGGTCTGTAATACATTTGTAGTTAGATATTTTTCAATAAATTGTAGACCACTTTAGAAATCTGATATTTATTCTTGGTTTTTCTTTCAATTTCCTAGAGAAGAATATGATCCTTCAGATTGTGCAGTTCCCATCTCAACATCCCTCATTAAGCAAATAGCCACTAAGGTACACCCTAGAGGCACAGTTAATCAGATCCTTGACGAATTCTATGGGCCAGAAAAGTCGCTTCAACCCATATGGCCCTATAATAAGAAGGATTCTGACAGGTAACATTCTTCAGTGATCTTTTTCTACAAAAATTTCTCAATATTAACAAATGATCATTCACAAAAATATTAAATACCATAAGTGGTGTGTGCATGTATGTGTCAGATTCTTACCTTTTATCATCTAGTAGGTGTATTTTGTAGATTTCTTTATTCATGATCTAGATCATAATTGCATGAAAAGTTGCTTTCTCCTGCATGCAAATTTAGCATTGAAAGATTCTGGTATGAGGAGGTATCATGCAGGAACATGGTGTGTTTGGAATCTTTAAACATATTTCACAAATATTAAAGTTATCATATTTCATTGAGTCTCTTGGATATGGTGTTTGGAACAGGAATGAACAGCTAAGTCAGTGGGATAGCCCAATGCGAGTGAAGCTGTCAATCTGGAAGCCATATGTTAGAACTTTGTTGATAGAACTTCTGCCCTGGGCCCTGCTTATCAATGAGTCCAAATGGGACCTCTGGCTATTTGAAGGAGAGAACATTGTTCTACAGGTTCCTGCTGGCAAAATTATTATTCCTCCTAATTTTCAGGTACTAAACTTTTTTAATTAATATGAATTCTTATCTCTCAACAAGTAGATTTTATTGTAAAGTTGTGTTTATGATCTTCACAGAATGAATCAGTTGTGAAAAATTCTTCTTAGATGCATATGTAAGAGGTATGGAATGGTCTTTGAATATTCAAGGACTTTTCTGATGTCTTTTTTTTTAAAAAAAAAACCATCAACACTATTGGTGCTTGAGTTACCATTAAATTTGATAACTTGGATTAGTTACATTCTCATTCCATTGGCATAGGATATTTGACAAGTATTCGGGCTGGTCTATCAGTATATATTAAGGAAATATAGCCATCATGTGTGCTTATCCATACCCTAGGTATTCTTTGCTGTTCTTCAGGAAGTTCTCTGCAGTCTGCAAGATACTGAGGATTTCAGAGCAACTGTTTTTGTCAGGGCCCCTTTACCTTTATAAGTGGACTTGGATGTTCATAATTATGGCTGTCTACCCAGTTGTTGATTATAACAATATGGAATGATTACTGACACAGAGAGAAACCTAATTGTGAACCAAAATATCACAGGAAGATTTTATATGCTGTCACAAAACCTTCTTCATAAGGCTAGTCTGTTTCAAGAAGACACACAAATCTATAAAAAAAAAAAAAAGATAGAGTAAAAGGAACTCCTAAATACAATGTCTTTCTGATAGAGAACAATTTCAGAATCCTTTTTTGAGCTCCAGGTCATAAACATCTTTATTCAATTGCATTTTTTCTTTTTTTGTAAAATCAGATGATGTTACCTTATGGAATTGGAATGTTGACCTATGTGGACCTAATGTTAGATATTATTCTCTTGTCAAATGAGATGAAACCTTCAGTTTTTAAAGCCTTTGGTATTTACAGGGTAGTCACTGTTTGGGTTTGGTTTTCCCCTCCCTCCCGTAAATATGAATTCCATTGTGAGTACAAAAATAAAAATACATTGGGAGCCAAAATAAAATGTACGTTGCCATTACAAACACACACACACACACACACACACACACACACACACAGAAACCATGGAGGGATATTTGGTTGCCTTAGTAGACCTATTATATAATATTTTTAAAACAGCCTGAGGATTGAAGTAAAAAATATCAAAGTTAAGAAAATTACTTAATAATTGAGGCATTATTTTTCCAGGAAGCTTTTCAAATTGGAATATACTGGGCAAATACAAACACTGTGCACAAGTCAGTAGCAATTAAACTGGTCCATAACCTGACATCTCCAAAGTGGAAAGATGGAGGTAATGGCGAAGTTGTGACATTGGATGAAGAAGCATTTGTTGATACTGAAGTAAGACTTGGTGCTTTTCCAGGACATCAGAAGGTAAGATCAAAGTCTGTGTGGCTGGGAGGAAATAGCATGCCATCCCCTTAACCTGTTTAAAATGAATCTGCCTTTTTCTTTTTAATACCTTTTTCATATTACTTGTTCTAAACAATTTGTAATAGTAAAACATTTGATTTCTTAACTTCTTAGACCTCTCTGTTTTACAGTGCTTTTTTTTCTTTACCAGTGATAAAAGTTGTGTCACATAATGTATCCAATAATTGTTCTATTTCAGAATACTCAGCAGTCACTTGATTTATAGTATGTGGGGAGAAAATGAACTTACTCCAAAATATCCACAAATTGTACTTGGCCTCCTTCTTTAGAGCAGAAAGTAGAGTCACTAACATTCTGAGCATAGAGTGAAAGGACAAAGGCTCCTCCTGCAGCAAAGGTTATATTTCTGGAAAGGACATCCTGAGCAAAATTATGTGGATCAATTCTAAATCTCCCCTAGAACCATGGTTATAAGAGGAAGTTATATTCTTGAACAGTGGACTGGTGTCCATGTTTTAGAGATAGATACAAAAAAGTAAGTTATTTAAATATAAATGGTATGTGCTTTTCAGCATAAATCTAAAGTCTATTAAAACCAACTAGCTGAATAATATAACTAATCACATCACTTATGAAAGTACAATATCACAGTGTACCGTGCAGAAGTTTTATGCTGTACTTCTAATATCATCATTATTTTAGCTGTCCCAAATTAGAAAAAGAGGGGATACTTCATCAAAGTAGTAGAATTCAGAATGACTTTTTTCAGGGGAGAAGTTATATTTTTGACAGGTGTCTTTGAAAAGTCTTTTGAGAAAAGTTAGGGTCATTTGGTGACTTTTAAAAAAATAAATTTCCCTGATACAAAGAAATTGATCTTTCTTCAGCATTCAAGGCTGGTATCCATTTCCTCAGAGTTGTCTGGGCAACACATGTTTATACTCTGACAGCCAAAGTACTGTAACATGGGTGTAAATGGCAAAGAGCTGTAAGCATGAATCACCCAAAGTTGAATAGTTGTAAGTTGAGAACTACCATCAAAACCTGGAAAAAATGTTATAATATTCAATCAACACCCAATACCTCTAGCACCTAACAAAGTAGCCACAACAAGTGTTGAATAAATGTTTGTGAATCAATGAATGTACTGTTGGAAAACATATTGATGTCTCATTATGCTTTGGTAGTGACTCAGGACCTCTTTATACTCTTTTTAGTCTCAGGACCCCTTTATATTCTTAAAAATTATTGATTACCCCCAAAGACCTTTTGTTTCTGTGGGTTATATCAATATTGACCAGATTAGAAATTAAAACAGAAACTTTTAAAACACAAGAATATACAAAGATATATTCCATTAGCTATCACAGTAATAACATCATATGTTATGTACCTCTGGAAAACTCCACTGTATGTTCATGAGAGAATTCAATTGTAAAAGATTAATAGCGGGCCGGGCGCGGTGGCTCAAGCCTGTAATCCCAGCACTTTGGGAGGCCGAGACGGGCGGATCACGAGGTCAGGAGATCGAGACCATCCTGGCTAACACGGTGAAACCCCGTCTCTACTAAAAAATACAAAAAACTAGCCGGGCGCGGTGGCGGGCGCCTGTAGTCCCAGCTACTCGGGAGGCTGAGGCAGGAGAATGGCGTGAACCCGGGAGGCGGAGCTTGCAGTGAGCTGAGATCCGGCCATTGCACTCCAGCCTGGGTGGCAGAGCGAGACTCCGTCTCAAAAAAAAAAAAAAAAAAAAAAAAAAAAAAAAGATTAATAGCATCTTACTATTATTATACAAATAGTTTTGACCATGGGACCCCATGCCCAGAGATCCCCTGTGGGTCCCCAGACCACCCTTTGAAAACCAGTGTTCTGATATTATTAACTAGATGGGTATGTTTAAGCAAGAAACATCTTCTCTGAGCATCAGTTCCTTGCATAACATGGTAAGGTAATGAAATGATACATGTAGTGGTTAAGAGCAGCACCACAGAGCCAGACTGCATGGGTTCCAACCCCCTAGTTAGACCCTATTCATCTTTGTGACTTTGGGGAAGTTACTTAACCTCTTTGTGCCTCACTTTCCTCTTCTGTAAAATGGGGTTAATAATAGTAACTCCACCATGTAGGTACTGTGAGAATTTTTTGAGTTAATATGTATACAGCACTTGAAACTAGTAGAACACAATATTGCAATATATGAAGGTCAATCCTTATTGTCTTCGTTGTCATTACTGAAGTTTTTAGAACTCTCCTTGGTTCATCATAGTCATTAGCGAGGTAGCTGCTGGGAGACCATAAGGAGGAGGAGGAGGAGGGAGGCTGGGTGGAATTCTGCCAAGATGAGTGGCATTTATTTACATATATCTGCTTCCTAAATAAACACTTTATGATGTTATTGGTCAAACAAGCGGAAAACAAGTCTTTTATCTGTCACTACATAACAGCAGCAAAAGTAACGGGGTTGCTAAAGCACCATGTTGTAGACTGAATACCAACAGGAGCCAGAACATTTCTGAGACTGAAAGGGACACCACTAAATATTCTGGGGAAAAAAAACGGTAAAATTGGTACTGTCCTGGCAGACAATTAGATAAAATAACCTTTTAGGAGTACTCAAGAGATTTTAATATGCCTTACAGTATTGTCAAAATTACTTTTTTCTCAATTATCTTGTAGTTATGTCAGTTCTGCATTTCCTCCACGGTACAGCAAGGTATACAAATTATTCAGATTGAAGACAAGACTACAATAATCAACAATACACCATATCAAATATTTTATAAACCACAGCTATCTGTCTCCAGTCCCCTTTCTGGAAAGGAGGTAAGCAAATAATAACATGATTCTTTTGTCTAAGTTTTGATAAAGAAACAATAAATAGGATCAACTTCTCTTTAACCTACAGCAAATGAAAAGCTAACCCTGAATGTAGGTAAAGAAAAATTCACTTATTTTTGTTGTACTTAAAACCATGAATGTCATGGTCACTGCTTCCAAGGTAATTAATGAGCAGAAATCCTACCAAGAAGGAGGCCCTGACACACTGCTGGATTAGTCCTGCCTGTGCCCCATCTGCACAGAGGCTCCAGCCCAGTCCTCTAGCATGCTCACTAGACTCCTACAAGCAGACACATAGTCCTGAGGACTGGCTCCTGGGTCACATGGAAAAGCACATCTGTCTCACAGGCTGCAGTGCCTGGGGGAGACATGCAGGCAAAAGGCTAGGGCCTAACTGAGCCGTGGATCTGCGAGCAGTGAGCTCTGTGGTTTTGAGGAGAATAAATGTAGAAATGTACTAGCTCATTTATGTTAACATCTTGATGGCAGAATATATGGAAAATAAATCTAAATTTCAGTTCTTTGTACAGTTAAAATGAATAGTTATATTTTGAGAGGAGAGTTTGTTTTTTCTCTCTCTCCATTGCATCTTAGATGTTTTCCTTTTTTTTTTTTTTTTTTTTTAAATTATACTTTAAGTTCTGGGATACATGTGTAGAACATGCAGGTTTGTTACATAGGTATACATGTACCATGGTGGTTTGCTGCACCCATCAACCCGACATCTACATTAGGTATTTCTCCCTTCCCTTTCCCCCCGCTCCCTGACAGACCCTGGTGTGTTATGTCCCCCTCCCTGTGCCCATGTGTTCTGATTGTTCAACTCCCACTTATGAGCAAGAACATGCGGTGTTTAGTTTTCTGTTCCTGTGTTAGTTTGCTGAGAATGATGGTTTTCAGCTTCATCCATATCCCTGCAAAGGACATGAACTCATTCTCTTTTATGGCTGCATAGTGTTCTGTGCTGTATATGTGCCACATTTTCTTTATCCAGTCTATCACTGATGGGCATTTAGGTTGGTTCCAAGTCTTTGCTATTGTGAATAGTGCTGCAATAAACACACATGTGCATGTGTATTTATAGCAGAATGATTTATAATCCTTTGGGTATATACCCAGTAATGGGATTGCTGAGTCAAATGGTTTTTCTAGTTCTAGATCCTTGAGGAATTGCCACAGTGTGTTCCAATGGTTGAACTAATTTACACTCCCCCCAACAGTGTAAAAGTGTTCCTATTTCTCCACATCCTCTCCAGCATCTGTTGTTTCCTGATTTTTTAATGACTGCCATTCTAACTGATGTGAGATGGTATCTCATTGTGGTTTTGATTTGCATTTCTCTAATGACCAGTGATGATAAGCTTTTATTCATGTTTGTTGACCACGTAAATGTCTTCTTTTGAGAAGTGTCTGTTCATATCCTTTGCCCACTTTCTGATGGGGTTGTTTGTTTTTTTCTTGTAGATTTGTTTATGTTCCTTGTAGATTCTGGATATTAGCACTTTGTCAGATGGATATATTGCAAGAATTTTTCTCCCATTCTGTAGGTTGCCTGTTCACTCTGATGATAGTTTCTTTTGCTGTGCAGACACTCTTTAGTTTAATTAGATCCCATTTGTCAATTTTGGCTTTTGTTGCCATTGCTTTTGGTGTTTTAGTCATGAAGTCTTTGCCCATGCCTATGTCCTGAATGGTATTGCCTAGGTTTTCTTCTAGGGTTTTTATGGTTTTAGGTCTTAGTTTAAATCTTTAATCCATCTTGAGTTAATTTTTGTATAAGGTGTAAGAAAGGGATCCAGTTTCAGTTTTCTGCATATGGCTAGCGAGTTTTCCCAACACCATTTATTAAATAGGGAATCCTTTCCCCCTTGCTTGTTAAAGATCAGATGGTCAAAGATCAAATGGTTGTAGATGTGTGGTGTTATTTCTGAGGCCTCTGTTCTGTTCCATTGTTCTATATATCTGTTTTGGTACCAGTACCATGCTGTTTTGGTTACTGTAGCCTTGCAATATAGTTTGAAGTCAGCGTGATGCTCCCAGCTTTGTTCTTTTTGCTTAGAATTGTCTTGGCAGTGCGGGCTCTTTTTTGGTTCCATATGAAGTTTAAAGTAGTTTTTTCTAATTCTGTGATGAAAGTCAGTGGTAGCTTAATGGGTATAGCATTGAATCTATAAATTACTTTGGGCAGTATGGTCATTTTCACAATATTGATTCTTCCTATGCATAAGCATGGAATGTTTTTCCATTTGTATGTGTCCTCTTTTATTTTGTTGAGCAGTGGCATGTAGTTCTCCTTGAAGAGGTTCTTCAGATCCCTTGTAAGTTGGATTCCTAGGTATTTTATTCTCTTTGTAGCAATCGTGAATGGGAGTTCACTCATGATTTGGCTCTCTGTTTGTCTGTTAATGGCGTATAGGAATGCTTCTGATTTTTGCACATTGATTTTGTATCCTGAGACTTTGCTGAAGTTGCTTATCAGCTTAAGGAGATTTGGGCTGAGACGATGGGGTTTTCTAAATATACAATCATGCCATCTGCAAACAGAGACAATTTGACTTCCTCTTTTCCTATTTGAATACCCTTTATTTCTTTCTCTTTCCTGATTCACCTAACCAGAACTTCCAATACTATGTTGAATAGGAGTGCTGAGAGGGGGCATCCTTGTCTTGTGATGGTTTTCAAAGGGAACGCTTCCAGCTTTTGCCCATTCAGTATGATACTGACTGTGGATTTGTCATGAATAGCTCTTACTATTTTGAGATATGTTCCACCAATACCTAGTTTATTGAGTGTTTTTAGCATGAAGGGTGTTGAATTTTATCAAAGGCCTTTTTTGCATCTATTGAGATAATTGTGGTTTTGGTCATTGGTTCTTTTTATGTGATGGATTACATTTATTGATTTGTGTGTGTTGAACCAGTCTTGCCTCGCAGGGATGAAGCTAACTTGATCTTGGTGGATAAGATTTTTAATGTGCTGCTGGATTCGGTTGGCCAGTATTTTATTGAGGATTTTCGCATCAATGTTCATCAGGGATATTGGCCTGAAATTTTCTTTTTTTGTGGTGTCTCTGCCAGGTTTTGGTATCAGGATGATGCTGGCCTCATGAAATGAGTTAGGTAGGAGTCCCTCTTTTTCTATTGTTTGGAATAGTTTCAGAAGGAATGATACTGCCTCCTCTTTGTACCTCTGGTAGAATTTGACTGTGAATACATAGGGTCCTGGGCATTTTTTGTTGGTAGGCTATTAATTACTGTCTCTATTTCAGAACTTGTTATTGATCTATTCATGGATTTGACGTCTTCCTGGTTTAGTCTTAGGAGAGTGTATGTGCCCATGCATTCATCCATTTTTTTCTAGATTTTCTAGTTTATTTGCATTGAGGTGTTTATAGTATTCTCTGATGGTAGTTTGTATTTCCGTGGGATCAGTGGTGATCTCCCCTTTATCGTTTTTTATTTTGTCTATTTGATTCTTCTCTCTTTTCTTTATTAGTCTGGCTAGCAGTCTTATCTATTTTGTTGATCTTTAAAAAAAAAAACAGCTCCTGGTTTCATTGATTTTTTTTAAGGGTTTTTTGTGTCTTTATCTCCTTCAGTTCTACTCTGATCTTAGTTATTTCTTGTCTTCTGCTAGCTTTTGAATTTGTTTGCTCTTGCTTCTCTAGTTCTATTAACTGTGATGTTAGGGTGTCGATTTTAGATCTTTCCCATTTTCTGATGTGGGAATTTAGTGCTATAAATTTCCCTCTTAACAGTGTTTTAGCTGTGTCCCCGAGATTCTGGTACATTGTGTCTTTGTTCTCACTGGTTTCAAAGAACTCATTTATTTCTGCCTTAATTTCGTTAGTTACCCAGTAGTCATTCAGGAGCAGGTCCTTCAATTTCCATGTAGTTGTGTGGATTTTAGTGAGTTTCTTAATGCTGAGTTCTAATTTGATTGCACTGTGGTCTGAGAGACTGTTTGTTGTGATTTCTGTTCCTTTGCATTTGTTGAGTGTTTTCCTTCCAATTATGTGGTCAATTTTAGAATAAGTGCTAGGTGGTGCTGAGAAGAATGTATATTCTGTTGATTTGAGGTAGAGAGTGCTATAGATGTCTATTAGGTCTACTTGGTCCAGAGCTGAGTTCAAGTCGTGAATGTCCTTGTCAATTTTCTGTCTCATTAATCTGTCTAATATTGACAGTGGGTGTTAAAGTCTCCCACTATTATTATGTGGGAGTCTAAGTCTCTTTGTAGGTCTCTAAGAAGTTGGTTTATGAATCTGGGTGCTCTTGTATTGGGTGCATATATATTTAGGATAGTTAGCTCTACTTACATTGATCCCTTTACCATTATGTAATGCCCTTGTCTTTTTTGATCTTTGTTGGTTTAAATCTATTTTATCAGAGAGTAGGATTGCAACCCCTGCTTTTCTTTTTTTTTTTTTTTTTTTTTTTTTTTTTTTTGCTTTCCATTGGCTTGGTAAATATTCCTCCATCCCTTTACTTTGAGCCTATGTGTGTCTTTGCACATGAGATGGGTCTCTTGAATACAGCACACTAATGGGTCTTGACTCTTTATCCAATTTGACTATTTATCCAATTCATTCTCTGTGCCTTTTAATTGGGGCATTTAGCCCATTTACATTTAAAGTTAATATTGTTATGTGTGAATTTGATCCTGTCGTTATGATGCTAGCTGTTTATTTTGCCCATTAGTTGGTGCAGTTTTTTCATAGTGTTGATGGTCTTTACATTTCGGTTTGTTTTTGCAGTGACTTGTACTGGTTTTTCCTTTCCATATTTAGTGCTTCCTTCAGGAGCTCTTGTAAGGCAGGCCTGGTAGTGACAAAATCCCTCAGCATTTGCTCATCTGTAAAGGATTTTATTTCTCCGTCACTTATGAAGCTTAGTTTGGCTGGATATAAAATTCTGGATTGAAACATTTTCTTTGAGAATGTTGAATACTGGCCCCCACTCTCTTCTGGTTTGTAGGGTTTCTGCAGAGAGATCTGCTGTTAGTCTGATGGGCTTCCCTTTGTGGGTAACCTCATCTTTCCGTCTGGCTGCCCTTAACATTTTTTCCTTCATTTCAACCTTGGTGAATCTGACGATAATGTGTCTTGGGGTTGCTCTTCTTGAGGAGTATCTTTGTGGTGTTCTCTGTATTTCCTGAATTTGAATGTCGGCCTGTCTTGCTGGGTTGGGGAAGTTCTCCTGGATAATATCCTGAAGTGTGTTTTCCAACTTGGTTCCTTTCTCCCACGTCACTTTCAGGTACACCAATCAAATGTAGGTTTGGTCTTTTCACATAGTCCCATATTTCTTGGAGACTTTGTTTGTTCCTTTCATTCTTTTTTCTCTAATCTTGTCTTCATGCTTTATTTCATTAAGTTGATCTTCAATCTCTGATATCCTTTCTTCCACCTGATCAATTCGGTTGTTGATACTTGTGTATGCTTCTCAAAGTTCTCGTGCTGTGTTTTTCAGCTTCATCGGGTCATTTATGTTCTTCTCTAAATTGGTTATTCTAGTTAGCAATTCGTCTAACCTTTCATCAAGGTTCTTAACTTCCTTGCATTGGGTTAGAGCATGATCCTTTAGCTCAGAGGAGTTTGTTATTACCCACCTTCTGCAACCTACGTCTGTCATTTTGTCAAACTCATTCTCCATCCAGTTTTGTTCCCTTGCTGGTGAGGAGTTGTGATCCTTTGGAGGAGAAGAGTATTCTGGTTTTTGGAATTTTCAGCCTTTTTGTGCTGGTTTTTCCTCATCTTCATGGATTTATCTACCTTTGGTCTTTGATGCTGGTGACTTTCAGATGGAGTTTTTGTGTGGTTGTCCTTTTTGTTGATGTTGATGCTATTGCTTTCTGTTTATTGGTTTTCCTTCTAATAATCAGGCCCCTCTTCTGCAGTTCTGCTAGAGTTTGCTGGGGGTCCACCCCAGACCCTGTTTGCCTGGGTATCACCAGCAGAGGCTGCAGAACAGCAAGATTTCTGCCTGTTCCTTCCTCTGGAAGCTTTATCCAGAGGGGCACCCACCAGATGCCAGTTGGAGCTCTCCTGTATGAGGTGTCTGTTGACCCCTGCTGGGAGGTGTCTCCACATCAGGAGGCTCAGGGGTCAGGGACCCACTTGAGGAGGCTGTCTGTCCCTTAACAGAGCTTGATCACTGTGCTGGGAGATTCATTGCTCTCTTCAGAGCTGGCAGGCAGTAATGTTTAAGTCTGCTGAAGCTGCGCCCACATCGGCCCCTTCCCCCAGGTGCTCTGTTCCAGGGAGATGGGAGTTTGATCTATAAGCCCCTGATTAGGGCTGCTGCCTTTCTTTCAGAGATGCCCTGCCCAGTGAGGAGGAATCTAGAGAGGCAGTCTGGCCACAGTGGCTTTGCGGGGCTGTGGTGGGCTCTTCCCAGTCCGAACTTCCTGGAGGCTTTGTTTACACTGTGAGGGGAAACTGCCTACTCAATCCTCAGTAATGGTGGATTCCCCTCCCCCGACCAAGCTCGAGCATCCCAGGTCGACTCCAGACTGCTGTGCTGGCAGTGAGAATTTCAGGCCAGCGGATCTCAGCCTGCTGGGCTCCGTGGAGGTGGGATCCGCTAAGTAAGACCACTTGGCTCCATGGCTTCAGCCCCCTTTCCAGGGGAGTGAATGATTCTGTCTCGCTGGCGTTCGAGGCGCCACTGGTGTACAAAATGAAACTCCTGCAGCTAGCTCGGTATCTGCCCAAACAGCTGCCCAGTTTTGTGCTTGAAACCCAAGGCCCTTGTGGTATAGGCACCGGAGGGAATCTCCTGGTCTGTGGGTTGCAAAGACCCTGGGAAAAGCATAGTATCTGGGCTAGATAGCACCGTCCCTCACGGCACAGTCCCTTATGGCTTCCCTTGGCTAGGGGAGGGAGTTCCCTGATCCCTTGTGCTTCCCAGGTGAGGCGACTCCCCACCCTGCTTCTGCTCACCCTCCTTGGGCTGTACCCACTGTCTAACCAGTCCCAGTGAGATGAGCCACATACCTAAGTTGGAAATGCAGAAACCACCCACCTTCTGTGTTGATCTCGCTGGGAGCTGCAGACTGGAGCTGTTCCTATTCAGCCAACTTGCCCAGGAATCAGTTTTTTGTTTGTTTGTTTGTTTGTTTTTGAGATGGAGTCTCGCCCTGCCACCCAGGCTGGAGTATAATGGCACGATCTCAGCTCACTTCAACCTCTGCCTCCTGGGTTCAAGCGATTCTCCTGCCTCATCCTCATGAGTAGCTGGGATTACAGGTGTCTACCACCACTCCCTCTAATTTTTGTATTTTTAGTAGAAATGGGGTTTCACCATGTTGGCCAGGCTGGTCTCAAACTCCTGACCTCATGATCCACCTGCCTCAGCCTCCCAAATTGCTAGGATTACTGACATAAGCCACTGGCACCCAGCCGTAAGGAGAGGTTTTAAGAGAACTTAAAAACAGAAAATGTTAAGTGATATGTTACTGTTTTATGCTATTGAAACTGTCTTATAGGAAAGTATTATCTTTCTTTACCTTTGTCTGCCCTTTTACCTCCTACTTTCAGCTCCTAAAAATTATATTAAAGTAATCAAATAGGATAAAAGTCTTATACTTTTAAGCTTATAATGCATTGTGCTAAAGTCAGCCCTCTGTCTCCGTAGGTTCCATAGCTATGGATTCCACGAAACATGGACCAAAAATATTCAGGAAAAAATAAACTAACAATACTACTATTTTAAAATACACATTTTAAAATACAATATAACAATTGTTTACATAGCATTTATATGTTATCAAGTATTACAAGTAATACAGAGATTACTTAAATTATACTGAAGGATGGCACGGTTATGTAGAAGTACTACGCCATTTTGTATAACGGACTTGAGCATCCATGGTGTTCTCACTGCTTCTAATTTTTTCATTAGGACATTCTCATGGGAACAGGATTCATAATATTCCCATGTCCCCAACCCAGCCTTTTTCTGAAAATACATAGTTATAGATGGTGTCTTAGAAGATGTGCTTTACGGGGCCGGGCGTGGTGGCTCACACCTATAATCCCAGCACTTTGGGAGGCTGACGTGGGTGGATCACTTGAGGTCAGGAGTTTGAGACCAGCCTGGCCAACATAGTGAAACCCCATCTCTACTAAAAATACAAAAATTAGCCGGGCGTGGTGGCATTGCCTGTTGTCCCTGCTACTTGGGAGACTGAGGCATGAGAATTGCTTGAACCCGGGAGGCAGAGGCTGCAGTGAGCCGAGATGGTGCCACTGTACTCCAGCCTGCGTGATGGAGTGAGACTGTCTCAAAAAAAAGAAAAGAAAAGAAGATATGCTTTTAAAAGTCTAATTCTGCTGTATTACTGTAGCTAATGTGCTCTCTGCATTTTTTTTTTTTCAGTATTTTCATGTTCCAGACAGTGCTACTTTTAGCATTTGCCCAGGTGGAGAGCAGCCTGCTATGAAATCCAGCTCCCTTCCTTGCTGGGACTTGATGCCTGCCATTAGTCAGTCAGTGCTGGATGCATCCCTGCTTCAGAAACAGATCATGCTGGGCTTTTCTCCTGCCCCAGGTGCTGACAGCTCACAGTGCTGGAGCCTGCCAGCTATAGTTAGACCAGAGTTTCCCAGACAGAGTGTGGCAGTACCCCTTGGGAATTTCCGGGAAAATGGATTCTGTACCAGGTATTTTATGTTTGTATAAATGTCTTTCTTCTTTGCTTGTCAGTCTAGCTATTCATCTAGATGCCAAGAAAGAGAGAATGGTTGTAGTGCTCCCCATATGTAATACTAGGCTTTATTTTTAATGACTTCTAGACATTGTATACAGTGAGTCAAGTGTTGTGATCACATATGGCTTGTCCCAGCATACTACTTAAGAGATTTTTCCCCTTATGGAGCTTACGCTGGGGGGAAATGATGGTACTTGTACCACAGAATGTCATTATATGAAAAGATCATATGTATGATCATACAAATAGCATCGTATGAAAAGATCATATCATAATGAAAAAATTACCTTTTGTGAGTTCTTAGCCTCCATAAAATTATAGGAAATAAGGGTTAAAATATGAGCAAGTCAAGTTGGAAAACCTTTTTCTTTTCCCATATTTTACTTTACTTCAAAATGGAATTTTTCTCAAAAAGTCATTAAGAGAGATAACTTAGATAAACACAAATCACAGAAGACTCTGTTCTGTGGTTGTTCCTGCACGCAAGTTGCTCCAATGACCGATTACCAGTTATGCAAATAACAACCACAGAATCAAGCCAGAGATGTATAATGCTTTGTTCATACTGGACTTCTATTATTTGGTTGTTTTGCATGTAAAATGTCCCTTTTGCAGGTCTCAAGAATAACTTATTTATAGTATATATAACAGCTGCAAAAGAAAACATATTGTGCCCTTATGAGAAGTACCTTATTTTCATGATTATGAATTTATAGGCTTTGAGATTTTAGCAATGCTAACTCTTTTGATATAACATTTTAAAAGACAAGAGAGATTTATAATAGTAATATTTTAAATAAGTTATTCATAATGACAAGGTTCTGTTCTTCACACATCCCTCCTTTCACAGTATTCACAAAGTCCTTGATTTTACAAACATTTGTCATCTCTTACACTGCAGAGGAGTGGTTATCCTTACATTCTGGTTGGAGATGTTAAGCATAGTGAGTTTAAGGGTGTTTTTGAAAGTTATATGAACTTATGTCTATAAACAAAACATTTTTTAAAAAACAAAATTTGAAACTAAACTTAATTTGGAAATTAAGCTTAAAATTCTGATAATTACAGTATAATTTAATCTTATCTATAAATACTAAGCTAGATATTGGACAGAAAGTACCATACTTGAGTCCTGGCCCCAGCCTTCTTGGCTATCAAAAAGAAATTATCTGAGGTTGGCTCGTGTAGCTCTTTTAAAATTAGGCTGGGAAAGGAACTTTGCTGTTTATCCAAGAACTGTACTCTGAAAATGAATTTATTTCGTGCTGTCCCATCTCCTCATCTATTTCCTTCCCTCAATTCAACCAATAGCACACATTAGATGGTGGTATTAATGTGCTTTTACCAAATGCTAACGGACCATTCACTTTGACATTTCACACAAATACAATCTTTGGGAAGTACTCACACTGGCAAATAAGATGGATGGCAAATGGAAGCTTTTTAGAGCATTATTGACCCCTTTTAGTCAGCTGAGGGCCACATTTGGCAAATTATCTGATTTCTTTGATTAATTTTGACAATCATTCCATGTAATTTAGGCTTCAGAGTAATTTTTTTTTCCTGCTTCAATGAAATATTCTTTGTGGTAGTCTGTAATCTAAATAGGAACATTTCTCTCTCTTCATCACAGAAGGCAACCTGTACTCACACAGTTGGTTTTCTAACTCCAAATAATACGTCTTTGCTCCTGCTAATCAAAATGTACATTTTTTAAGGTGTGATGGGCTTATGGAAATTGACAGCAAACATTATCAGCCCACCTACCTTTAGAAAAAAGAGCAAGCGGCAAGTGGCCGCTGATAATCATGGCGCCCCTCAGAACCACTGTGTCGCTGTGGAACCTCCTGAGGGGTTCTCCAGGCGTGAAAAGGGTCTGTTTCCGGGCTGGAATCCAGCCCTGGCACGGTGGCCTGCTCCAACCGCTACCTTGCTCTTTCGAGGTGGGGCTGCCACGCTGCCGGTTCAGCTCCGAGGCCGAATCTGGTAGCCCAGAGACCAAGAAACCTACATTTATGGATGAGGAAGTTCAAAGCATACTCACGAAAATGACAGGCTTGAACTTGCAGAAGACTTTTAAACCAGCTGTACAAGAACTGAAGCCACCAACCTATAAGCTAATGACTCAGGCACAGTTGGAAGAGGCTACAAGACAGGCAGTTGAGGCAGCTAAAGTATGATTAAAAATGCCACCGGTTCTGGAAGAGCGAGTACCAATAAATGATGTGTTAGCTGAAGATACGATTTTGGAAGGAACAGAAACAACCAAATATGTGTTTACTGATATATCATATAGCATACCACACTGGGAGCGTTTTATTGTCGTTAGAGAACCAAGTGGCACACTACGCAAAGCCTCTTGGGAAGAACGGGACCGGATGATACAAATTTATTTCCCAAAAGAAGGTCGTAAAGTTTTGACACCAATAATTTTCAAGGAAGAAAATCTTAGGACTATGTATAGTCAGGACAGGCATGTTGATGTCCTCAATCTCTGCTTTGCCCAGTTTGAGCCAGATTCCGCTGAGTATATCAAGGTTCATCACAAGACCTATGAAGATATAGATAAACACGGAAAATATGACCTTTTACGTTCAACAAGATACTTTGGTGGAATGGTGTGGTATTTTGTAAATAATAAAAAGATTGATGGTTTGCTGATTGACCAGATTCAGAGAGATTTAATCGATGACGCAACCAGCTTGGTCCAGCTGTATCACATACTCCATCCAGACGGCCAGTCGGCTCAAGAGGCCAAGGATCAGGCTGCTGAGGGAATAAATTTAATCAAGGTCTTTGCAAAAACAGAAGCACAGAAGGGAGCCTATATAGAACTAACACTGCAAACTTATCAAGAAGCACTCAGTCGCCATTCTGCAGCTTCCTAAAAATATTTTTAAAATACATTTATTTTACTAAAAAAAAAAAAAGAAAAAAGAGCAAGCACCCAAATTCTCTAGTAGTCCTTTGAAAAGCAGGTCAGCTCTTTCTTTTTTTTTTTTTTTTTTTTTTTTTGATACAGGGTCTTGCTCTGTCGCCCAGGCTCGAGTGCAGTGGCACAATCATGGCTCACTGCATCCTCAACCTCCCAGGCTTAAGCCAACCTCCCAGGCTCCAGCCATCCTCCTCCCACCTCAGCCTTCCAAGTAGCTGGGTGTGCACCACCGCACCTGGCTAATTTTTGTATTTTGCTGTAGAGATGGGGTTTTGCCCTTTTGCTGAAGCTGGTCTTGAACTCCTGGGCTCAGGCAATCCTCCTGCCTTGGCTCCCAAAGTGCTGGGATTATAGGCGTGAGCCACCATGCACAGACTACCAAGCACTTTTAAGGAAGAAGAAGGTACCCTGCCTGGCTAAGGAGTTTAACACACATATGCATTGGGGGGAAAAAGAACAACAGGAAATATTAGCACAAGGTTAGCTATAGTTCTCTCTGGATGATAGAATTATTTTGTTTGCCTTTAAGTATTTTTTCACATTTTATGAATATTATAAATATGTTACTATTGTCAGAAAAGAAAGCTCCCCTGAGTTATAAAAGATATTTTCAAGTTCTGAATGTTGCAAATCTAAATAAACATGTTCCAGGAGAGAAAGCATTCATTTTTTTTCCTAAGCATATCTGTCATTTGACTTGATTCTGTTCTAGGGCTATAGTGCTGACATATCAAGAACACCTTGGAGTGACTTACTTAACCCTCTCAGAAGACCCTAGTCCTCGAGTAATTATCCACAACAGATGTCCAGTAACAGTGCTTATAAAGGAAAACATTAAAGGTATGTTTTATAATGTCGAATTTAGATAATACTAAATGTGTATTTTTTTTTCTGGGGTTTTTTGGTTTAGTAGTTACCTGTGATCCTGTGAAAAAAATATTTAAATAGATGTATTAATCATCTCTTTTTGAGAAGTTTCTTTTGCCACATTATGTTTACTGTCCCCCAAGTCTCTGTCTTTAAGGGCTAATTCTGATATGCCTTTTTTTAAATTTCAGATATTCCAAAGTTTGAGGTTTATTGCAAAAAAATTCCCTCCGAGTGCTCAATTCATCATGAGCTGTATCATCAGATTTCCAGTTATCCGGACTGCAAGACCAAAGACTTACTTCCGAGCCTCCTTTTGAGAGTTGAACTGCTAGATGAAGTAACAACTGAGTGGAGTGATGCCATCGACATCAACAGTCAGGGAACACAGGTCAGTGAGCCGTGTATTCCTGCCAAGACCCAAAGAAAAATGTCCTTTTCTGAGGTTTTGTTGGTTGCCTACTTTTAAACGTAATTTTCTAGATGCTGAACATCTTTTCTTTGTGTGAAAGAGCATGTGAATCCATTTTTACATCCTCATTAAGTTATAAATTCTCAAACTCAAGCATGTATCTGCAAAGTAGACTATAAAACCATTGACTAGAGAGGAGCACTTAGTAAAAGCAGGCCCATCTTGGATCTAATCCAAGGTCGAAATGGAAATCAAATTGTTAGGCTTATTTAGATAGAACATAGTTCAGCTGTACAGATTTTTGCATAGTCATAATACAAATCCTCTTTTGTGTATTACTAGGATAAATATGTGTATTTTAAAATTACTAATTTTTATTACATAAAACCCCACAAATGGAAGTTTTATTACATAAAACCCCACAAATAGAAGTAGGTTTAAAAACCTGAGCAGATAAAATGTCTTAATTTGTTTCTGTCTTCGTCTGGATGTTAGTGATACTAATTTTGTTGAAAATAGCATAAGAACTTAGCATTTCCTTTCTTCTGGACTTAAAATTTACCATTTGTTAGTGTGTAATTTAGTGGCATTAAATATATTTACAGTGTTGTATAACCATCACCACTATTTCTGAAACTTCTTTATCATTTCAAACAGAAACTCTGTACCCAGTAAGCAGTAATTCCCATTCTCCCCTCCTCCAACCCCTGGTAGCTCTCTTCTTCTTTGTCTCTGTCTCCATGAATTTGCCTGCTCTAAGCATCTCAGATAAGTAGAATCATAAAATATGTATCCTTTTGTGTCTGGCTTATTTCACCTAGCATAATATTCTCAAGGTTCGTTCATGTTTTAGCATGGATCAGAACGTCATTTGTTTTTATGAGTGAATAATATTGTGCCATACTTTTTTAAAAAGTTCTTTCACATTTATTAGTTCATTTGGTCTTTGCAACAAGCTTCTGAGGTAGGCTACTGTAATGGTGACAAACCACATATTAAAGTTATAAATGCATTTGCAGTAATAATAATGGTTATCATTGAATAATCACTTACTCCATACGAGGCATTGTTCTAAGCACTTTACATTCATTCTCATCTAACCGTGACAACAGCCATACAAGTTAGGGACTATCATCTCCACGGAGGGAGAAGTAGAAACTAAGACCTCCAGAAGTACCTAGGTGTAATTTGCATGTAGTGGAAGCAAAAGGCCTGGAATTTTATCCAGATTCACCGGACTGCAAAGCCAGTGCTCTGAGCACAATGCATGCTGTTTCCTTACATGAAACTCCTTGCCACCCCTCTTTCCCAGTCCTCCTGGCACATTCTTTCTCATCTCAAGATTTCATTAAAGCCCCTGTGAAGTGTATTTGTGAAGTGTGGAATGACTGATCTGCTAAGGGGGAGAAGGAAAAAGGGAGGGGTCTGGGAAGAGCAGTAGCTGTGGAAACTGGTGAAGGACCTGGCTGGAGACAGAGGAAGGGATGGCTGAGTGGCCTGGAGGGCCACACTCACCCTGGAGGACCTGCATTTGTAGTGGCCACAAACTACTCAGGAGTGTGCTTTCTGTCAGCTGTGCTCAGGGGCTGAACAGTGAAAACCCACGGGATCTATGCAGCCTCAGAAGATGCTCCCAGTCTCATTAATTTACAAAATAAATATTGCAAGCTTCTCAGGGGTCCCTGAACTCCCCTGTCTGGGTTTAAAGATTTTTGAAATCCTGCTTATATTTGACTTAGGAATTCTTTACGATAGACATTCTTCCTGTCAAACCTTATTTTGGGGATTCCCATTCACTCTAAATTTCCTCAAAACTTTGTAGTCAGGGATACTTCAAAGCTAAGAGGAGGTGCTCTTTCCAACACCCTTATCATTGTGGTCTGAGGACCCAGCAATCTCATGTTCCCATTAATCTTTTAGAAGCTGTGTGCCATATGTCCTGCAGACCATGGTTTACTTCCTACTCTGGAGGAAGATTTGTTTCAGACCCTCACCGACATCTCCTCAGTAATATCCCAGGGCATATAAATCACTGGGGAGCAAAGGGAGCTGTGTCCTCTGATGAAAGGAAGGAGCAGTCCTTCTGGAGGAGGGAGTTTGTCTTCCAGGAACCTTCCTCAGCCCTTGGTCTGTGTATTTCAAAGCTGACCTAACAAGCAAAATCAAAACACCATAAAACGCCCATTATGCTGCAAGGAAGAAAACTCCTTTAACTTTTTTCAGTCAAGCCCTCTGCTTCCGTTGTGTAGATAAGATAGTCTCATGTTGTAGAATTTTGAAATGGATTGCATGAGGAAATATGCACAGAGGAGTTGTATAATCTCACAGAGTATTCTTTGGACCAAGAGTTATTGAGAAGACCTGCTCACATGTAGGCTGCAGAATACTGATTGTAAAGTTGCTGCGTGCTTTTGGGGGTTGGAGCCTTGGCTCACACCTGGTCAGAAGACATCTCACGGTTATTCAACCAGAGACCTGAAGGTGGCACCTGGTGCTCATACGCATGATTTGATAGTTGGTGGTAGGCTGACTTTAGGACAAAAACAGTCTTTAGGTGCTCAATAAATAAAGTCATAAAAGTAAGTTTACACCGATAATTTTAAGTCATAATTTTGATCCTACCAGGAAAATAGTTCAGACTCCTATCATAGTGTATAGGATTTTAATTTCTGATACTCAGAAACTATTTTTGTCAGAATTAGGCAATGTTATTTTGAAAAAGTCAAAACAAGGAACGAATAAAACATAGTAGTTACCACTTAACTACCAACAACATTGAGAAGCCTGCTTCATTCATTCAGTCAACAAATACTGAGTTCCTAATGTATGCCAGACATTATAACTTGGTACTGGCACCATGTAAAATATACTGAACAAAAATGGAGCGCAGCCCCTGCCCTCAAGTTTACATGTGGAGGAGATAGATAATAAGTAATCTCATGGGTAGTTGTATTATAAGCACTACGAGGAGCTATGCAGGAAAGGTACAGTTGTGCTATGTGGGTGTACAGCAGACAAGTTTGAGAGGTCAAGAAGGGTGTCTCTGATGGAGAGACCTTGCCTCTGTGTCTTAAAGGTGAACAGGCTCTCCCTAGACAAGAGAGTAGGGAATCTTTCTAGGTAGAAAGAGCAATATGTTTGAAGCTTCAGTGTTCAGAGGGCACGTGGTCCTTTTAGGGAACTAAATGCCAGTGCGGCTGTAGCACCAGATGACAGAGGGTAGGAGAGGGAGCTGGCGAGGCAATGAGAGACCAAACCTGGCAAGGCCCCGTGGGTCCTATCAAGGATTTTGGTTTTTATCTTATGAGTCATGGGAAGTCATTGCATTATGAAAAGTACTTGCTGAGCCATTGAACTGCAAAGAGTGAGTAGTTTGAACCCCAGAAAGTGAATTAAAATGATCCCTTTGCAGGTAAATTCCCTTCTGAAAAGATCCATTAAATTCTCATGATCTTTGACTTTTAACAGACGCTCATATTCGGGTCATTGTCACTGCTGTTTCTTCGCAAATGGATTGTTTTGTAGGGAGGAGAGAATGATAGTCCTTCATGTTTCTACAGCTCTGTGCCATTTACCAAGTGTTTTCACAGGCACAGTCTCCATTCTTTTATTCATTTGTTCAAAGTTTTACTGAGGACCTATCAGGTGCCAAGCCCTTTGCCCTAAATAAGGCATAATTCCTGCCTTCAAGGACTTGAGTAACCAATAAATGCAGTAAAGGGAAGATAAAACCTTTGATCACTGCAAAAATTCTAAGATAGGGTGATAATTTTTATGTTTATTTACTGATGAGAGATTTGAGGCTTAAAGAGGAATCAGCTAGGTGACTTACAACTAAGCAGGAGCAAGCTGGAGCCTAAATCTGCTCCCATGTGGTCCAGTCCTGTTTTTCCTACACCAGGCTCAGGCCACTTGTCTGTCCTCTGAAGTCTTGCCCTGGCTACAAATACTAGCTGCCTGAAAGTTCATCAAAGCACAGGTTAGAAGAGATTTTCTAATCTCCCCATTTACTTAATGCAAGAATCCCTTCCATGACGTCTCACCCCAGAAGGCTCCCAGTGTAATAGTCATAACTTATCCAGTGGTGGCTGTGAGAAATTTTCTCTTGTATCAGTCTGAAAACTATTACTATTACTCTGTAGCATCCATTCATTCATCTTTGTTTTGCCGTCTGGGACATCACAGACTGTTTATTTCCCCTCAAATACAGCAACGCTACAATTATTTGAAGGCAGCTCCAACATCTTTCCTAAGTGTTCCCTTATCCAGGCCAAACATTTCTGGTTCCTTGAATCATTCCTTCAGTAAATGCAATTTCCACACCCATCACCACAGTTACCCTATGTGAACACTCTAGCGTGTTATGTTCCCTTTTAAAAATCTGGCAGCCGGAATTACACACAGTATTCCAAATGTGGTCTAACCAGCTATTACCTCCCTATGCTTCCATTAATAAAGTAAAAGATTGAGTTAGCTTTTTATTAATGAGTTCAGACTGTTTGTTATAGTGAACTTGTGGTCAGCCACATCCCCCAGGTCTTTATCATATGACTTGCAATACAGTTGACTTTTTGAACCCAAAGACAGGACTTTACATTTATCCCAAGTAAATTAAGTCTTGTTGATATTGGCCTAGTCTGGCTTGTTGAAATCACTTTTTAAAAAATTGTAATGCTGTCATCTAACATATTAAGTATCCCTGGTAGCTTTATGTCATCCATAGATGTGGTGAGCGTGCATTCTACATGTTCGTCCAGGTCATTAATAAATATGTTGAACAGGACAAGTTCATGGTCGACATACTGCAGTGAATCACTAGACACTCCCCGAATGCATGGGGTCATTCAGCCAGACTCTACTCTCATCTAGTCCATGTTTCTTAAGTAAGAAAATGCATCTAAAATCACTTTTAAACTATACTGTATAAGATATTATCTACAAGAATATCAGAACATACTTTGTTAAATGCCTTGATGAACCACGACTCAAATGTGTAATCTCTCCATTTGGTGCAGATCACACAGAGGTAACCTTGAACACTGAAGCTTAAAGCAGCAGGTAGTAATTTTCAGAGTTATCTCTACCCTCCATTAAGGAATTTTTATAAAGAAAAAAAGTCAATGCAGGTGAATGTCTGATTTATAAAATGTGTAATGCAGGTATTTTGACTTCTTGCTTATTTTGCTCACCTTCCCAGTACTCCAGGGCACAGTCGAACAGCTACCAGCAAGTTGGCACTGACTTCTGAATGTCTGCTAGGTGCCCTGGTCTAGAGTCTTCTATGTGTTTACAGTTTGTTCTGGATGAGTCACAACTGTTTCCAAAGATACTCAGGAGTAGTGATTTCCCTAAGATGTTTTTCAAAAAGTATACAGTGGGAAAAAGTTACATCCAGAATATCTACTGTTTTCTTTTCATCTCTATCTGATCCTTCCTACCTTGATCTACTTAGAAATTCATCTTCCTTTCTTCTCTTGGATATCTAATTCACCTCATACCTTTAGCTACTGCCTATCACCCAATCACTCCCAGAAACTGATTTCCGGCCCCCACATTACTCCCAGTATGCAAATCTGTGTTTTTACCTGCCCACTAGACATCTCAGCCTGAAAATCCTACAAGCATCTGAAATCAACACATCTGAAACCAAGATGATCATTTTTCTTACCCCAAGCCAGCTTCTTCTGGAGTCTCTGCATCAGTTAATGTCATCCCTGTTTTCCCAGTACAAAAACCATAAATACAATGGATTCAGATAATATTGAATGCCTGTTTTATCTCAAGCTCTCTACAGGTATAGTCATTAGTCCCTGTCACATCCTTTAAAAGTAGATGCTACCCAAAGCTCTGAGAGGTGAACTTGCTCAGGATAAATGGTCCTGGGATTCAAACCCAGGACTGTGTGGTTTCCCAGCCTGCCTTCTGCCTACTGCTTCCCAGTGTCTTCCTTTCTTTCTGATCCTCCACACATCCAGTAGGCCACCAGCTTCTGTCAGAAATACCTCAGAAACGTCTCTGGAATATGCCCCTTCCCTCTGTGACCAGGGTTGTCTCTGGAATCTGCCCCTTCCCTCTGTGACCAGGGTCTGCTTCAGGCCTTTGGTTCATCATCTCTCTCCCAGCTTTTAGCAATAGTACCTTAATAGGTCTCTCCATTGTCAGCCTCTCCACTCTCAAGTCTCTCTCCATAACCACCCCACAAATGATTCCTAAAACACAGACTCCAGCCCAGAGAAGAGAACCCAGTCCACTAGGTTGCTTAAAACAGACCTCCACCTGAGACCAAGCAGGCCCTGTTTCACTCCTGCTCCCCCTCTACAGGCCAGGGTTCAATCGCTTCTTCCCACCTTTCAAAGTCTAAGTCTATAATTCTTCCATAGCATGGTTTCCTACTTAAGATACTCTTTTACAAACTACTTATATAGAGATATCAGTAGTACATTTTAAATTTATTCCTTCCGAAAATGGGGGATGAAATTTTTTGTGAGAAAAATGACTTTTAACCCAAAGTCAGCTGCACAAATAAAATGCCTAAGTAGCATATTTTCAGATCAGTTTAGACATATCAACTTGCAGCAAAAGATGAGTGTGATACTATCTTCAACTTAAATGTTCAAAAGTAGGGGGCCAGGTGCAGTGGCTCATGCCTATAATCCCAACACTTCAGGAGACCGAGGCAGGAGGATCACTCGGGGCCACGAGTTTGAGACCAGCCTGGGCAACATAGCGAGAACCCCTGTCTCTACAGAAAAATTTTTTTAAAAAAATCACCAAGCATGGTGGTGCACACCTCTATTCCCAACTACTCAGGATGCTAAGGTGGGAGGATCACTTGAGCCCAGGAGCTGGAGGCTGCAGTGAGCTGTGATCACACCACAGCATTCCAGCCTGGTTGACAGAGTGAAACCTGTCTCTATTTTTAAAAAAGACACAACAAATATTTTGTCACCTTGTAATTAATTTACTTAGTAAAATTGTTATAATTGTAAAAAATATTTGTTACATATAATCATTCAAATAAAGATAACTGAGTAGATAGAAAAGCACAAGTTATATTAAAATGCTTCTTGTTTGTAATTGTCATAGAAGATATTGTACTAAGTAGAAACCAGTATCCAGGCCTCAAATGGTTTTCTTAGACCTAACATATGTACGACGGGGCTGAGCACAGAGACTCATGCCTATAATCCCAGGACTTTGGGAGACCAAGACAGGCAGATTGCTTGAGCCCAGGAGTCTTGAGACCAGCATGGGCAACATGGCAAAATTCTGTCGCTACGAAAAATACAAAACTTAGCTGGACATGGTGGCAAACGCCTGTAATCCCAGCTACTCGGGAGGCTGAGGTGGGAGGATCACCCAAGCCCAGGGAGGCAGAGGTTGCAGTGAGCCATGATCGTGTCATTTCACTCCATCCTGGGTAACAGAGTGAGACCCTGTCTCAAAAAATAAATATGATAGTGTCTTGCTTACTAAAGTGCTCTAACACAGATTCAAATGGCAAAACAGTGAGTCTCTTAGTATATGTCACCTAGAGCCTTCCACACCACCCCACCTCACCGTGCTAGTGAAGTGAAGAAATAAAAAAGAACCAAATGATGACATTGATCAGGACTGGCTGGGTTATTCTGTGATAACAAACAGCTGGGAAAAAAATCCTCTTGGCCATCAGTCATTTATGATTTTTTTTCCCCACACACAGAACAAATCCCCCCAAGGTTGGAAGCAGTCACTCCATCACACTTGAAGTCCAGCACTTCTGAGCGATGCTCAGTCTGGATGTGACACCCTTTGATCTGGAAACCTGTGGACTTACCTGTTCCCCATTTCCCTGCCATTTTATAGGAGAGGGTAACAGTAATAACCCCTCCACTGTGGAAGGGGGAAGAATGACAGACATACAGCAGTCTCTTGCCTATGGCAATTCTGAAAGTTTTCTGGGCACATATTATGGGGTGTATACCCTGGAAGCAAGAAATCAGCTTTCACTGAGTACTGTTTCTAATCTTTTTTTTTTTTTTTTTTTTTTTTTTTTTTGGAGTGTGGCGTTTTTTTCCCTGTTAGGGTGGGGGGGGGGGGTTCTGGCCCCCTGTAAGCCCCCCCCCCCTGGG